>NC_034608.1:26634003-26652914 GCF_900095145.1 Mus pahari | reverse complement strand
ATGGGATGGACTCCGAATGGGGTCCTCTCTGGATAGTCCATCCCTTCATCCCAGCTCCAAACTTTGTCGCTGTACCTATAATTTTTCATGGGAGTTATGTTCAAGGAGAAAAATATAGGTCTGAATGTGCACCAGTTACCTAGCAAGTAAGTTGTGTGTATTGAACATATATGTGGTTAGAAGGGAACACATGTAAAATACAGAGGAGGGTCTTAGACTTGGCCTAATAAGGAAAAACAGATAAGTATTGTGAAGTTTGAAAAGGAAGTGTGCATACCATACACGACCCCCTTCTATCCTATTACTTGTACAAAAAGTTGGAGCATTTGTCATAATATTTATAGTGTGTATTTGACCCTGATTTCCCTTTGGTAAATAGTCATTTTAAAGAAGTAAATTCACTGATAAAAAAGTGCACCTATCATATTCCTGAATGCATATATTGAAAGTAGTTAATATTGTACATTTAAGCAGGCAGTTATTTTTATTTATTTAAATTTTTATTTGTGTGTGTATGTGTATGTGTGTGTATACACTCGGATTGCATGTATGGAGGTCAGAGGACAATTTGTGGGGGTAAGTTCTCTCCTTCCACCTTATGGGCCCCAGGGTTTACACTAAGGTTGTCAGGCTGGGCTTCAAGAGCACTTACCTGCTGAGATTGGTCCCTTAGCAGACATTTAAACCTATGCATTCATCACCAGAATCTAGTAGAAACATAAAGATTACTTCTCAAAAACTCCCGAGTCTCTCCTGCAATGACTTCCTCCTGTCCTCTTCCCACCTTTCTATTCAAACTTGGTGCACATTCTCCCCACTGGAAATTAGCTTCAGTATTTTATAGCTGTATATTAACAGAATAAAACATTATGTCCTTGTATTAGCATATACTACTTGAACAAAGTAATGGGTTTCATTATGTCATATTCACAAATGCATTCGTGATACTACTTCTGGGCATATGCCCTGTGATAATTTGAATGAGAAATATATCCCACAGGATCAGGAATTGAACCTGTGCTGTCACTGTCTGGGGATATATAGCCCAATGTCAATGAGGGCAGGCTTTTGAGAATTCATAGATTTCCCTCAATTCTAGCTTATTCTTTCTGCTTTGGGTTTCTGACTGAAGATGTGAACTCTCAGCTTCCAACTCTGACCACCTGCTACTGTGCCTCTCCCCTGAGCCCTCTGTGCCCTACCATCATAGATTCCCTTTCTGGAACTAGACAACAAAATTAACCTTCCCTTTTATAACCTGCTTCTGGTCATAGCATTTCAATCACAACAGAAACATACTACAAATCCTAAGGAATTAATCCTATTTTGTGGTGGGCTTCTTCACTCAGCATGAATAACTGAGGCCCATCTAGACTGTACCACTATCGATCACTGCCCTTAGGAACTAAGTAGTCGTCCATACTATGAGTATAGTTTTATTATTTATCCATCATCCTGTTGACAAATGTAAGGGTTGTTTCTGGTTTGAAGAAAGCCATTATTTTAGCTTACATTCAGTGATACATATCTTCACACTGTGACTTAGAATCTCCTAAAAGATGGGAATATGTCTCTGAGTTGACTTTCCTATCAAAGGATGAAAAGGACTTGGTTATTGATTATCTCATGTACTAATGTTGGTGATCCAAGTGTAGCTTAGCACTTTCGATTGTCCTAAGCTTCTTAGCTTGTCACCTAAGGGCCACATGATAGAAGCTGTGTGGCCAGTGGCACATGGGAGTTGGTATTAACAGAGCTTTGGAAGCTGCGTTTATAACATACTGGGCAGGTATCTCTAAGTACTGGGAGATAACCTACATGTGTTCATTTCTACTTCTTAATTTGTCCTGCTTAACATAGGAGGCAAATGCAAAGATTGAACGAAATTTCATGCTTTGATCCCTCAAGTCTAGTTCCATTTTATGATCTGTGATAAGTCCTGACTTCATTGACAATTTA
The DNA here is from genome assembly GCF_900095145.1 of Mus pahari. Lineage (NCBI taxonomy): Eukaryota > Metazoa > Chordata > Mammalia > Rodentia > Muridae > Mus > Mus pahari. Next base: position 26,650,955 of record NC_034608.1, on the reverse strand, counting down.
GCCCTAATTTTAGTCTACTGTTCATTATCAAGTCTGTGAAGGAGACCAACATTCATAAGGTTACAGAGGCACCAGTCTCCCAGCTCTTGGTTAGTTTTATACATTATTTAAATATTAGCATCATATCAACTTCAAAATAAAAAAAAACATAGTCTTGAGACCTTTTAGTAATTAAACCTTCAAGATAGTGATCAAGCCCCAAACTTCCCTTTAGAAATGCAATAATCCAAAAACTGTCACCTACTAGAGTAAAATAGTTTATTTAAAAACTAGCATTCATCATTTCTTTCCCAGAAAAATCACAACTTAACAATAATCTTGCTAAATTTATTCATATTTTTACTTTTTTTTTTTTTTTTTTACAAGTAGAATCCTCATTCTTGGTTCATTTCAAGTTTTTCACCTTGTGGAAGTAACAGCCAACATGCAGAGATGCATTGCCAATGCCACTGAGATCTAGAATGGAAACAAATACAGGGGCTATTAAAATGATGAATTCCAAAAATGGAAATCTGTTAGAATATGCATGAAAGTCCAAAGCTTCTTTAAAGTGTTCAAGGGATTCCAAATCCTTCCTGAAGAGTTTGAGATGTTATGAATTTGTTTTTGCCTTATTCATTTTGTACAATTCAATAAGCTACTTCAAATAAATGGATAAAATTAAAAATCATTTCTAGGGCCACCTCTAGTGGAGTAAGATCAGTGATGAGCTTTCCCATTAAGTTCCAAGGGTGCAGAGAATATATTAGCTTGCTGTTGCCTCTACTGTGGATCAGCATGTGGCAGTACCAATGAGAATGGAGCTGTTTACCCATCCTGTCTTAATTGCCCCCCTAGGCTGTTGCCTGCAGAACTGGCTTTCTGACTGTAATGAGCAATGAAGGTCTTGGCACCTCCTTCCAGGTTCTGAATGGTGGCCCAGCCTGGGCTTTGCCAGTATAAGCAGTGGTGGTGTTTAATAAAGATGAGCATCCTTGTAGAGTCTTTCTCTAAAATTAACTCTGCAATCAGAACTTAACCCTAACCACTCAGTGTTTCAGATATTAACAAATGAAGTTTCTAGGAAAATATTCAAATAAGGATAAGTGACTGCAACGTATTGTCAAGATTTCATGTAGCATATTTTATCCAGTGATCATAAGAGAAACAGTTGCATCCAGATAGTATACAAATGCTCTTCTGAAGCAGATCGTGGGTTCTGCTCTAGTGTTATAAGTGGGCCTAGTGGGTTTCTTCCCAGGGTCTGGTATACCATAAACATAGGGAGGAATCTCTGCAGGCCCACCTGTTTCCCAAACTCCCTGCTGTGTTCTGGCCTTAAGAAGAATTTAGTGAGTTGGAGAGACAATTCTGAAAATGGAATATCCAACTGTTCACTTTTAATTTCATCATGGCCTTCGTGGTTCAGCTCATATATCAGCCTATAAATGGTTAGGGAACAGCGAGGCCAATGCTCCAGACACATAAATCTCATCGTCCCTTATTTCAAATTACCTTTGTCCCCACTCTCCTTTAATAGATCATCTCCATGCCAACATCCCCTGTAATTCTCAGACTTTGGAAACCTTGAACTTTCTAAGCTCGATTGTTCTATGCCCTCCTTACCTACCCTTAATTTCAAGACTTCTGTCATGCTGGTCCACTCCAGTCTCCTAGCCCGTCAATCTCAGCTTGACTTCCTTGTATCTCCATTTCCTCTTGCAGACTTTGGAAATAATTTTGGTTGTACAATCATCAGAACATTTCGTTTTCTCCATTTACTTTATCTGACTTTTACAAAGCAACTTTAAAATCAACTCAAACACTCTCTTCCCAGTCTTGATTTTAGTTGAAAGATAATTTAGTGGATAGAAGCTGTTCAGCATAGCATAGGTGCCTTTAAGTGAAGAGCAAATTAGAACTTAAAGATGATACCTCTGCATATCTCCTAGGGGGCCAACATCTGCAGGAAACAAAGACTCTGATGCTAGTGAGAGTATGCAGCATTCACTGCTTGCGGTTCTCCAATTGCCACTGAAACTGGCCATTCCTTGAATTGGCAACCATTCACCTCTGTTATCTAGTCATCACATCCCTGTGTATTTACTTAAAACAAATGAAAGTTTGTAAGGTTACATGACTTGTCCACAAATGTCCAAATGACAAATGTGCAATAGACACTGAGCAAGAGTTCAGGGAGACAACTGATAAACTGCTGTGCTGGTGGAAAAGAAACTATTCTGTCCTGGAAATGAAGGCAGATGCTATTTGCAATCTTACTGCTAAATGTCTAACATACAAGTAGCAAATCAACAGAACCAGACATGAGTGTGTGTTGCATCATTTTCTTTCTTTGGAGGCCCACAACAAGCCATGCCACATTATAGCAAAAGCCTTTCCTGTGATGGCTTTCCCTGTAGTGAGACAGGAAAGAACAAGAAGAAATGTTCTGCTGTGATAGAAATCTGTGCAACTCTATTGAGGTGCTGCCCCGTGTAGACACAAAACTGTCAGACTTCTGCAAATACAAAGGAAGACCTGGACTTTCCATGCTGAGTTTGCTAATGAACATGTTCAACAAATGTCTGTAAATCCCTCCAACTTTTCCCAAGATTTGTGAGTTTTTCAGATACTTTGTATTGTTAATGCTTCAACTTCCTCAGTGTTTTCTATGTATTCCATCTTTAGCAGCCCTCCTTTTCTTCTGTCTGGAAAGGAATACCTTCTTCCTTTAAAATAATTATTGTATGACCCTACTGTTACTGTAAGAAACCTTTCCACTTTCATTTCTGAAAACTTGAAATAGCAGCATCTCTTCTCTTTAGTTCAAACCTCCTAATCACATTACAATTTACTGCAATCAAGTGTTAACCCAATCTTCTGTTAGTGCTACTCCAAATAATTTGATGAATAATATGTCTGTGCATAGTATTCTTGATTTTCCCTCCTGCTAGTTGGCCCTTATTATATTGTGTGCCCTAACCAGTCTTTCTGAATAGTTCATGTGCCTTGTCTCTGATGTAGTTCTGTTCCACACTTAGCACCTTTTTTACCCCTGAGTACTTTTTCTTACTATCCAAAGGGTTATGCACACATGCTCTAGCTCCTGTTCTTAGTCTCTTTGACTCCTCGTTCATAATGCTCTCATTCAGCACAAAGGTACTTTGAAAGTAATATGTATGTAGATTAACTGGTGGGCTTTTGTCTTAAATCAGAACCACACTTTAATATGTCATTATTCTTGCTAGTTCCCCCATGTCTCTCTGACTCAAACTCTGAACTCTTTTATTTTATTTTATTTTTATTTTTTAATTTTTAATTTTTAGTTTTTATTTTTTAATTATTTTATTAGATCGGTTGAGTAATGTATTATGTTAACATCACTGTCTTTCTTTCCATGGCTGTAGCATGTACAACAAATGTAAGAAAACCTTAACCCATTCTGCTGGCTAGTTTTAATTATCAACACAATCTGGAGTCTTTGGAGAAAGGAGAACTCAGTTGAAGAATTGCATCTCTAAGACTGGCCTGTGGGCAAGTATGTAGGGGAATTGTCTTGATGAATAATTAATGTGGGAGGACATAGCCCACAGTGGGAGGTGCCACTCCTAGGCAGGTGGTACTGGAATTATATATGAAAGCAGAGTGAGCAAGTAGTGGAAGTAACCAGTAAACAACATTCTTCCAGGATCTCTATTTAAGTTCATCCAGATTCCTGTTTTGAGCTTCTGCCCTGTGTTTACTTGATAATGGACTAATCTGTCAGGCTTGATAAACTCTTTCATCTTCAAGCTGGTTTCAGTGAACATTGACCAAACTGCAGTACCCACCTGAGGTAATCTTAATTTTCTCTTCTTCTATTCCTTAAACTCTGGAAATCTGTTGCTTTTTATCTGGTTTAACTGTGGAATATCACCTATAGTCTCATGTGCTTTAATACTGGGTCTCTCAATGGTGGCATTACTGTGGGGGAGTTGTGAGACCTTTTCAGTTGTGACCTAGTTCAGGAAGAGGGCCATTGCTGGCCTAATATTAGGAGTTATCATTGATTCTGCTGATGCCACATCCCCACTTCCCACTTCTTTCTCTTCTTCTGCTTTCTTGCAAGAAGCCTTTGGCACAAGCTTCTATTGTAACCGCTACAAATATCATCCTAACACCATACCTTCCCTGACATGAAGGGCTGTATCCCCTCAAACTATGAGCCAGAAGAAAGCTTTCTTCCCTTAAGTCACTTCTTTCAGAGATTTTATCATAACAACAAGACAAGACACATATATGTTCACCACTAGATTTGCATTCAAGCCGTTTAGTTTACTATCCTTTATACTTTGACTCTGTGTAGTCAAGCCCTCATCTTCTCTACAGGGGCTGGTGAATTGCCATCTCATCTTTTCTTTTTTACCCTCTACCAAGTATAAAACTGCAAATCTTGTAGCCAGTGCTCTTTCACTTCATGATAAAATTCACATTTCATCAGCATGAAAAATAAAGACTTCTTATTTAGTATCAAATATGCATGATAGGCATTGTTGCCCACTCTCAACCTCTCTTCCTCCTTTATTTACAAAGCCAGTTATATTATTCCAGTTTACTTTTATTGTCTTACTGTAACTACATACATGCTCTACTATACCCTCGGCCTCAAGAATCTGACATACATGGATAAGCTCCCACTAGTTCAGGAAAACCAAGGGGTGAACATTCGCTATTTTTCTGTCATTTAAGGTCTTTGGGAAGCCCTCATCAATCTTCTCTTTGCAGAAGATGGAGACTACTATAGCATGCCATAAAGAGTAAAAAACTCCAGTCCCACTATATACATCTACAAAACACTCCTGCTTCTAAGCTCAGGAAACACTGGGGAAGGGGAGAGGGGAAATCTTTGGAAATTCATGGCAGCGTCTTCCATTTCTGACTCTAACTTTTTCTTTTGTTGTAACTATTGAAAGCTAGGGCTTGAGATTAGGCAGAGGAGAGACCAAGAGTGTAACTACACACTAGCCACATGCCAACTCCAACACAATTTTCAGGTTAGAAAAAAAAAAAATCTAAGATCACATTTGTAAAATAAATACCTTCCTGAACAGAGTCTTTGTAACAAAGGTGACCCCAATCATTCCTTCCCATTCACCTCTTCTTGAGTTTAACCGAGATTTTCTCTGTGTCTAAGACAGGTGTCCACTTGCTGGTTTGAATTCACATATGTGAAGCACTTCACTTTAAGTTTCCTTTTGTCTTTGGCCATATCATTGAAGCTATGTCTTAAACTTCAATATACCACTCCCTCCACGAAGCTTTCGTCCAGGGTCAGCTCAGTTGCTCCTATGTATATGTCCCCTTATATAAAAAGCTATTATGGGCTAGTTGTGCATACATATCAGGAGTGCCCCAGACAAGGAAGGATGCTGAACTAAGGGAATCCTACTGTGAATGTGTTGAAGTACATGGCCGTGTAATTGCTCCGACCAGAAGTGCATATCAGCTTTTAGTCATAGTGGTTGGCTTGAGGTCTTATACAGATTTATACCTCATTATGGGTGTTACTAAATTTTATATCTAGTTTCATCATACATTGTAAGAGTATTTATTTCAGGCATTTGAATACTGCAATTTATTTTGTATTTGATTTTTCAGGTTGAAAGAAAGTATCAAAAAATGTGTCTTCTAGGTACACTTTTAAGTTCTGTGTGAGTGATGTACATGAATCTTTCATCTTCATTGATTTAATGTTTTAATAAAGAATACATCTGATATACATGTAACCACAGTTAGCTAACTGACCTTATACAGGATGGACATATCAAAAGGCTTTATAATCTTTATCTATGTAATAGACTCTATGGTACATTTTATGAAAGACATTTATCTTAAAGACATAAAACTTCAAAATGTCTGTCTAGTATGAGACACCAAAATAATTTGAATAATAAGACATTTTCAAATAAAATATACCGATATTTTATGAGGAGGTTCATGAGATTAAAAACAATCACTTTTTATAGAATTTGTGGCAGTGACTAAAGGAAGCCTCATCACAGCAGCATGTGCTCAAGAGTGTATCAATGTGTTGGGGACATGTAGGGACAGTTCTCAGAGTACTTTATGAAACAAATAATGCCCAGGGGTTATAGCAGATTACTTGAGCATATTGTGAGAAAGACCATGAGTGTAAAAATAGTGCATTTTTAATAAACCATGATTGTCTTTTTTTCATATATTACTGAAAACCAGTATCCTTGCCATCTGTCTTTATAATGAGTGTCCCCCTCAAACTGTGTCTATGTGCAACGATCTACCCACCAAATCTCTCACATCATCACACATGCCTTAAAATGAAAATGCAGTTTCTTTGCCAAAGAACCAGAGGGCTGGCCACCACATTGCTTGTTTGTGTCCAGGTATGATGACCCCTCTGCCCAAGGCTGTGATGTGTGATTTCAGGGTAGGATGATTTTGTGAGTGACTTTTTATGAACCAACTACTCTCACTCAGGATAAAAGGGAGAGCTGTGGCATCAGTGGCGAAATCCTTAAGTAGTTTATGTGAGACTCTACATTCAGTATTCAGCACTGAAAAAAAAATTGGAGGAGGTGAGGAGAAAATAGCAAGCAAGTGGTCTATCTAAGGTCTAAGACCTTGCAAGAAGATGAATCACATGCTTCCACAAAGCTCACTCAGGGAAGTCACGACAAGACGGCAGAAGGAGACGAATTGAAAGTTGGCAGTGTTCAAAGACATTGGATATATGAGAGGAAGCAGGCGTTTGGAACAGAACACTAGGGAGAATTGATACTGCTGAAAACACAAGCAGAGACCCAGGAGGATGGAACCAAGAAAGTGATAATATCAGCAAATGCTTACATGATGTGTGCTATGTACTGGGAAACATCCTGAGTGCTTCACACGTTATTTAATGCTCCTGGGCAGGAGGTAGGCACCACCAGTAAACACACTGCAGCTTGTCTGTGGCTACACTACTGAAGGAAATGATACTGTCTCCCATGGCAACCATCATAACAAAGACTACGTACTGAACAACTCATATATGGGAAAATAATCAAAACAGTACTTGTGACCTATGAGTTATCTCAATACATGTGTATGCTTTAAAAACCTTTAAGGGGCTGGATAGAGGGCTCAGTGGTTAAGAGTGCTCATTGTTCTTTCAGAGGACCTAGGTTAAGTTCCCAGTACCGACATGGCAACACACAATAGTCTGCAATTCCAGTTCTAGGGGATCTGACTCCTTCTAGCCTCCCCTTATACCAGGCATGCTTATCACACACATACTTATATGCCATCAAATACCCATACACATAAAAGAAAATGAAGCTTAAAAATCTTTTGTTATTAGTAGTGGAAATTAAGTTATTTAGAGAGGAAAAATTAAGCCATTTTAAGCATTCTACACAGAAAAATTTGATGATAGAAGATAGGACCGTGTTGCTTTTAATAATGTCAAATAGAGAAACACAGGGGTTTTCTACTAAGTCAAACTGCGATTTAAAGAGAAGGGCGGAGGGGAAGTATTTTTGGTTTCAGACATGAAGACTGGCAGGACATTTCCCATGAGTAATATATTTTCCATGAGTAAATACAAGAGGACAAAGTTTAAGTAACCAAGAATTCAAAAGAGAAACTGCCAATAAAATATGAACCAAGCCTTTGCCTTTGAATGTGGACTATTAATCCAAATCAGTTATGTAAGCAAATAAGCTCATCCTTAGAGCTTTATATATAATGACCAGGTTATGTTTTGTGGTAAGGGTGACATGAGGCTAGTTTAGTGTGCAGTTATTGAGCCTTGGAATTGACTGTCCTATCTTTTGGGAAGATAGTAGAGCCAGGCTCCAGTCACATCAAAAGAGGACATACCACTTCCGGGGGGGGGGGCGTCTTTTTTTTTTTTTTTTACTCTCTTTTCTCAACCCTTGTAGATGTGCACTTTGCTGCTTAACTGTATCTCCAGGCATTTATTTATTTATTTATTTTTTATTTTTTTAATTTTGATTTTGAAACTGCTCCTTGTTCAATTGTCACAGCTGGATGCATACTCATTCTATAGACCAGATGAGATTTGAAAGTGTGATCCTCCTGCATCAGCCTCCTCCTTATCTGGGATTACAACCCTGCATTACCAGGTCTGACCTGGGGGGCAGTCTTTGTGAACCAGTGGTGACAGTTTTCTAACTCCTTTCTTTCAAACAGTAAATGGCATCTATCTCTGATGGTGGCACCTCTGAACACCAAGACCTGACTGTGGACAATTGGGAATGGTGTCACTCAGTGAACCAGAGGGAAGTGGAATGAGGAAAGGTGTCACTCCATGTAGTCTTTCACTGAAGGGAGTCTTAGTATTGCTTATAAAAGTTGCTTTAGTTGGCATGTTCACAAACAAGCTGATCCAGACAATAAACCATGGATGAAGCAAGATGGATATAGCATCTTATATGTCTAGAATTTTGTCCCCTTCATAGACTTTTTCAGTTGTCTCACTTAGCACTTGGGTTCTATTTTTTTAAACCTTCAATTTTATTAGACTTTCCCAAATACATTAAACTTGCATTGGTGTAAATGTTTATTATTATCATCATTATCTATTCATTTCTTTGTCAGTGTATGTATGTATGTATGTACATGTGGTATATGTATGTATGACTATGGGTGTGTACCCATTGATGACAGAGCACAATATGGCTATGCTATTCATGAACTCACAGTAGCTAGTGAGTTCACCTATTCAAGAATGATACAAACAAGCATGTCAATATCCTGTCACAGAGGGAGATGTGGCTCATGCTACTCCACTTTCCCCTAAGGATTTATGTACAGTTAATGATTAACTGAAGAAGAGACATTTCCTTTACCTGTGAAGCCTGGCAAGGCACCTGCTGTTCTCCTGTAAGCAATCATAATGCTACTCACTGGCTTATTAAAATAAAGACATAAAAAATAGAAAAGTGGGATAAAGTGAGAAGGAAACATACGTTAGAAGTTGTCCGAGGTAGAAGAGAGGAGGAGAGCAAACGTGATCAAGTCCACTATGTACACATAGGAACATGACACGATGGAACCCATTACTATGTGTAATCATTTTGGGCTAATAAGACACATGCAAGCAGAGAGCTTTTGCTTTGCTCTAGACGTGGGTAGTGGATTCTGGTCATAGGAGTTGATTGTTGAGTACATATTGATTTCTCCCTGTTCAGAAGCATTGATTAGACCTACAGAGCTTTTCACTGAGAAGAAAGTAAAGGAAAAATAATTTTCATGATATCCCATGGCTCTTATGAATAAAAGTGGGGTGCTTACTCCTTGCTTTTCTGTTTACTGCATTGTCATGCCTTTCTCAAACATTTTCTGCTTTTCTTGTACCACAAAATGAGAGAAAGTAGAGGTTCTAGGGTCTGAAAAGGGACGCATCTTATACACCTGAGGACGTCCACTTCATCCTGGTAGAGCCTTGTGGACATATCTTGTACCCCTGAGGACTGAAATGCTACCTTAGTAGACCTTTTTCAATAAAAGTGTGCACAGACACAAGTCAATCAGCTCAGATTCTCTGAGTTACTTGAAAGGAATATCTTCCTTTCTATATTTGCATGGCTTAATTTCTTTGCATGAGAAACCACTGTATGTCCTGGTTTTCATCTGGTGTCTTGATAATCTGAGCGCCTCTCTGGGGCTGAGTGTACTGAGTGTGCAGCTAACCACCAACGTTTTTCAAGATACGTCACCTCACCTTTCTCTTCCTTCTCCTTCCAAATCTTGCACTATCAACTAAATTGAACTCTCACTTAATCAGGGCTAATAGCAATCTAGTCCATACTACTTCATGACACTGGTGACTGGACCTAGATACATCAAGAAAGAAATCTACAAGAAAGAATATTCCCTTACTGTTCTGTTGTAATATGTTTCTACACATTGTGCATTTTGGCTTTCATAAAAAAATGTGTTTGAATTACTTTTTCTCATCAGGCTAGAATTTACTTTTAAAAAATACCTTAAATGTCCATTGTTCGGTGTGCATTTGGTCTGACGGTTGAAATGACTCTGTCCCTCACTCAGGACCTCTGTCAGAGCCAAGCTCCTGTTGTGACCTTGTTTTATCCAACTTTAGATCTGACATGTACAAGTTGAGCATTTACAGAAAAATGCCAGTGGCTTAGATTTCACATCCCTCCTCTTTAATTAAGCTTTGATTATGAATAAGATAGACAAAAGAAGAATGAGGGGAAAGTTTAGAAGTTGATAGTAAATCATGTTCTACCTGGTCAATCAAGCAAAGGTCAGTGAAAAAATAGCATTCTCTTCCTCTTAGAAAACGGGCTTGAACTTTTGAATCTACGAAAATATTTCAGGGATTTTTATTGACTTTGTTTTGAGTTTACCCAGCTTTGAGTGGACTTGTAAGATTTGCGTGTTGTAAAAATATAAAGGGCTATTTGGGGGTCTGCCCATTCCTATTTCTGCATTGCTTTTGGTGGCTGCGGGATACCTTTTTCTCAATAAAGCTTTTGTAGGGAGTGATATGGTTCAGTGACCTCTGCCCTGGCTTTCTGGGTGTGTGTTCTCAAGTCGTCTCTCTCATGGACTCATCATGTGAACTTCAGGCAATTGTTTAAGGTCTCAACACTTCAAGTATTTCTAAAAACCAGAATCATAGTATAGTGTTTTTGTTGTTGTTGTTGTTGTTGTTGTTGTTGTTGTTTTTAAGAAAAGCCAGGATATTACGTCATTTAAAAGGTAGAATGCTTACAATATTTGCTGTGTCACAGATTCTGTGAAAGAATCTGATATGAGATGGATTGTTTTTATGATGTCCAGATGTGGGTCTTCACAGCAATCAGCTTTTCAAGCAAGAGTACTCCCTGGACTCCTTATGAGACTAGGTAAGCCCCTGGGTTTCTGTAGGGAGTTTCATACACTAATCCTTGGAACTTGCGTGTGTCTCCTTCAGAGCAAAGGAGATGTAATAGAGATTGTAGATCTCAATGGACAGAGTTTCTGAGGTTTTCAGTGGATTGCTCTATTTGTTCCCTTAAACGAAAGGAGCCTTTTCTATCTGGAAAAAGAGATGCCTTGGAAATGGTCTTCATGGGAGATCCCAGGTGTGAGCAGGACTCCTGCTTGTTACGTTGCACTGGAAACAGAAGGCTACACTTGAAGGCCAGGGAAAGCTCCGAGAAGCTAAGCCCAGAGTGTTATAGAAAGCCAGGATAGAAACAGGCACAAAGTGCACCACTTACAAAAATGTACCAGGGGCAGGGACAACCTCACACTGTGTTCAACAGTATTCTTCAGAAACCCAGGTGGTTGGGTACTTTCCCCTGGGCTTACCCAGGTATGCAAAGCCTTGATGTTGGGCTGTGAACTTCAGAGCCCAGAAAGGAGACTGCTGAGATAACAAGCTCATGTTGTCTGAAGCCCCTGGTGGAAGAGACAGAAAAGTCACACAGAGACCTAGACATCAGTCCCAGGACAAACAGCCACTGTATTCTTCTCTGATATCTAAGGGGTGGGACAAGCAAAAAAGAGATCTTACCCAGATGCAGACAATGACTCCAGTGAGGGAGAGCTGTGGAGAACATACTTTGTGTCATGAAAACATTAGAGAAATATTGGGTTTACAGAGTCAAGTCCAGATGACTACTACGAAAAATTCAGGACCATTGCAGAGGAGGAATTAAAGTGCTGCTTTCGGGGCTTTAGGACGCTTCTAAATAAAACTGGGGCTTAAACTCTGGAGAGGTTTGAAAGCAGCTGCCTGGCAGCTGGATCAATCCTCATAGTACCCCATGCTTTTATAAACGATGCACTGGTCTCCATGGGGCCAGATGCTGATGCAGAAATTTATGTGCTGGACTGGAGATTATAGGGAAGACTCAGTATAAAAGTGCCCACTCTGGATTTAATTAAGGAACAAATGAGCTATGACCAGTCCTGAGGCTTAAAACCATCTGAAGCTCAAAGCACTGCTGTTTCTTTTCCTCTCCCAGGTCAGAAATAAGCAATGTTTCTGGAGATGGATTAGGTCCAGTGTCTCCCCTCTACTGCTCTTTCCTTGTCTTTTGCTTTCAGCTTGTTCCTAGCTGGCCTCACATCCCATTTTCCTGGTAGCTTTCATCCTTAGGTCACCACAGTAGGGAGTGAGAGGGCCAGGCAGCATCCATAGCTCTCCTCACTAGGCAGGATGAGGAGGGCAGACTATGAGGCTTCTCTGTTTATCACTTCCTAGAACTTTGGTCTTTTCTGGTAAGAACCTAAAGTTTCCAGTGTTAGTGTGGATATGGATTAAATTTTGTGGAACTCTCTTCTCAGTCTTAACAGTCAGTCTTAGAAGGATTTCATCAACTCTCCTTCCTGGATTGTCAGGGTCATACACAGTTTGCTTACTCATGGCTCCCAGTCATTGGAGAAATGGACTTTTATTTTGTTTTCAACTTCCCTGTCTGACTCCTCTCATCTAAAAGATATGCACAGTGAACCGTATTAGAAAGCACTTTACTTCTGATTCTAAATTTATTGCTCTGTAAATTTCAAAGTACTGTCTTGCTCAATGTATAATGCATAATTTGAGCTTTGGCAATGTACATGCAGAAGTCCAGGCCTGGCAGTAATCGATAATCAAGAGACCTTTGCTTGACTCATTCCTCTTTAGATTTGCACTTTCTCAACAAGACACTCAGTTAAAAACAAAACAAAACAAAACAAAAAAACAAAAAACAAAAAAAAATCAAAATAAAAACAAGTGGGTGTTATTAGCTGACATGTGTGGGTGTTATTGTTACTTCATTTCCTTATACGCTAAAACTTATTTTTGACCAAACTTTTCTTTCCTTTTTCCCCCAACCCACACCCCCTTAGTCAAACTTTTCAATAAAATGTTTCCCTCTGTATAGATCAATATCCTCCTGTACAAGGTGCACACCCCTCCTAAGGCTTTCATTGTTTCCTAGTAACCATTTCATGATTGATGATACAACTTGGCAGTTGAACAGTCTACCAGACTGTCATCAGCTACATTAGAATGCATTTGTTACCTAAAACTCTTTTAAAGAATTTTATGCAGCAGCTTGAGAGATGCCTCAATGGCTAAGAGTGCTTGCTATATTGCTAGGGGACCTGAATCTGACTTTAGAGCCAGGGAACCCAAAGATCTCTTCTGAGCACCTCAGGTAAACCTGCATGCACACACACACACACACACACACACACACACACACACACACACACACAAACACACACTCTACACAGACTCACTCATATACATCCACATTAGTAAGAACAATTAAAAATATGTGCAAATTGCCTTTTGTCTGCTTATATCTTATATACTACTCTTGACATCAACTTTGGGGCTTTTCAATCCTCTTGTGTACATGATTCCCACCATTGTCAACATTTAGATTCTGATTCAAGAGACCTAAGATAAGAGCAGAATGTCTGCCCTCTGTGTGTTCTCTAAGAAAGCTCTGACCCCATTCTAACTTGAGCTAATATGCTGAGTATACAGAGGCAGCTCTGCCAACTCATGTCCAGCCGACTATGGAGGAGCTAGTTAAATTTTCATGATCTGCGTCTACTTGTGTGGGATGTTGTCTCCCTGGCAATTTTACAATTAAATGAGATGCAGTAATGTATGTAAAGTGCTTAGTAGAAAGCCTGGATGCAGGTCCTTTGGGAAGTGTTGAACTGAGGAGAATAAGCTTTATGAATGGGATTGTGACTTTGTAAATGAGACCACAGGGAACCTCACTCAGGGAACCTCACTCTCCTCCCCTACCGCATGAGATCCTCCATGTGAAAGTGTCAGTCTTCAGTTGTGAGGTAAAGAAGGAGTCTTACCAGACATCAGTCAGCTGACATCTCACCTTGACCTTCTGGCTTCCAACTGAGCCATAAATAGCCATTGGTTACTGTATAGATTAAATATCTTTTATCACAAATACTTGAGATAAGAAGTGTTTTGTATGTCCTTTATGCTTTTATTTTGGAATATTTGTTGATGTACAACACGATAACTTGAGACAAGACCCAGTCTAAAATGAAAACATTATTTATGATTGCAATTTAAATTTGCATAGATACCTTATACGAGCAAAGGAACCCTACTGGCATTCCTAAGCTTTGCGACTGCAGCCTGACACATTAAGTCGGGAGTCACGGGTTTTACTTGTATTGTCCTATCAGCTTGGAAATATTTCAGACTTTTAAGCATTTTAGATTTGGGAAGTTCTCCAGTAATTAAGTAAAACCAGCAAAATGTATGCACACAGTAGATTGTCCAGGGCTTGTGCAACCACTAGAAAAGTAGCATGGATGGCCATGGCTTGTGTGGCCACTAGGAAAGTGGCACAGGTAAATGATGTTCAGTGTCATTGTGATGACAAGTATGCCCAAAGACCCCTACACTGCTATTTAGGGCAGTTGCACATTAGAGTGAACAGGATAACTGAAGTAGTCCAGGTTTCACTTGACTACATAATTATGTTTCTTTCCATATTTTTTTTAGGACAACTGTTACTATTTAATTTGTCTTTGCACCTACTGAAGTCAGATAGCTTTGTTATTCACAATACACTTTCAGCTTTCTCTTCTTCCAACCATGGTTTGGAGGTATCATTATTTTTTTTTTTTTTAATTTTGTGTTTAAGGATAAGAAGGTGAATAGATAAATCTGTACCTCAAAGAGGCAGAAATTCTGCTATAAGGGTTAGGGGTTCTTACTGCTCTGACCACTTTTAGAATTTGAAGTATTCCAGACGTGTGACTCAGATCCTTCGAGTCTACAGTGAGTCAGAGATAACGTCTCAGTACGACTCATTTGCAGATGAGGCAGGATTGTGAACTGGAGTTTCTTTATGGAAGTAAGATGTCCTTTATCTACAATCTGGGCCTGGGAATGCTCTGGTGTGCAGATATCCATAGATACCTAGGGTTCTGTATATCTACAGATATCTCTAGTTGATCATCTCTATTCTGATCAACAGTCTGAAATATAAAATGCACCAAAATCAAAATATTTTTGAAAATCATACCAGTGCACAAGAAGTTTCAGATTTTGGTTTTTGGATTCTCAAACTCTACTTGTTTTCTCAAGAGGGGGAAAAAAGATGCAAGAGGGAAACAGAGCCAAATGTCAGTGAGCACTGTGGGCAAATTGGTCATGTCACCGTGCACCATTGTAGCAGATCAAAATTCTCATCTTGTCAAAACACCAAAACTTGCTGCCTTCAGTTTCTTAATGCATGCAGAAAAAAGAAGACTGGACAAGGAAAAGAGCAGAGAGCCAAGGGGCAGAACCGTGTGTGCTAATGAAAGTTTATCCCCTCGATTTCTCTTCCCACACTTGCCATATTTTCTTTTTGTCACTGTCATCTTGAACAAGAGAATTTTAGAGTTTAAACATCATTCAGAAGTCATCTGTGTAGCTTCCCTATTAATAAGTACACAGGAATGGGTTAGTGGTATGGGATAAAGGCATTTATGACGACATCTTCTCATCTCAAAACTATTAATCTATTTTTCATCTTCTTTACCAGAATCAACTCCCTTTCTGTGTTTTTTCCTTCATTCTTGTGTTAGTTGTAGTTCTCTAAAGGAAGAGTACTATTATAATTGATAATATATACACATATATGTATATATATAATAGACACACACATATATATATGGCATTTATTATATAGGAGTATAGGATAGGGTCCAGGTGGTCCAACAATGGTTGTTTCATACTGGGAAGACTGAGAATATCATAATTTCTCAGTCCACAAAGTTGATGAATCAGAAGTACAAAACTGGTGGTTGAGGCCCGGAATATTCTTAGAGAGCTTTTAATCTTCAATCTTTGTTGGAATCCCCCCAAAGTTTGTTCTATACTGTTAGAGGAATGCCTCAGCAACAGAATAGATGAACTTTCCATTGAGGGGGAGGACAACCAGGCCTTCTTTATATATCCTGCTGCCAGAAGTACGGTCCAGACTTAGGGAGGGTCTTTCAGCTTCAAATCCCCTTACCAAGAAAACCCCTCAAAGGAGTGCCCAGAGTCTTGGGTTTATTTCATTTCAGATGTAGTCAAGTTGCCACCCAAGATTAGCCAACATATTTCTTAAGGTCAGAGTTAGAACTCAAACCCAGCTGGAACTGTGTATTGATTGAATCCTAGGATTTCATCTAGAATTTGAAGAATTGCTGATGAATTGCGTGAGTCATACTTAGCAATTAGAGAAGAGTAATGAGCTAGAAGCATGAAGATCTAGGGCATGGGGTAATGCAGTGAGTTTTGGAGGAAGAACAGTCCAATTGTAGACTGTTCCATGGCATTCGTGGGCTCAGGAACTGAACTCCTTTCTTTGTTACTTCACCTGGAGCTCAGTCACTTGTGTGTCAACAGAGACTCTTAGTTGCTGTGGTATTGCCAATAGGCTCTGAGACAGCCACCAGTTGTAAAGAGCTTTGAGAAGTTTTCCAAGGCTTTTTGTGGCCCAAAACGCATGCAAAGTCACACTCTTCTCAACAAGCCAGTACCATAACTGGTGGCATTGTCTTGTGTCTCACACGTAACTATAGACTCCTCTCTGTCACATTTATTTTTCCGCTAGACTAGCACCAGCCCATAGCACACTCCAAGTTATCTCAGACCCAGTTTTAATGGGCAAAACAAAGTCCAAGAGCAATAGGAAATCTGTAAAGTCAAAACATGTTTTAAAACATTCGGAATTCAGGGTGTGTTGAGATCTGCTTATCCCAGGTGTTGACATGGGCTTTGTAGGAAAAATTCGATGGAACCTGTAAAGGGTGGAAGAGGTTCCTTAAGGAGGAATAACTCTTTTCTCCTTTTTCTTTTTCTTTTTCTTTTTCTTTTTCTTTTTCTTTTTCTTTTTCTTTTTCTTCTTCTTCTTCTTCTTCTTCTTCTTCTTCTTCTTCTTCTTCTTCTTCTTCTTCTTCTTCTTCTTCTTCTTCTT
>NC_034608.1:26548001-26633854 GCF_900095145.1 Mus pahari | reverse complement strand
CTCCTCCTCCTCCTCCTCCTCTCATTTCCCCCTCCTCCTTCTCCTTCTTCTTCCTCCTCCTTGTCCTCTTACCCTCCTCCTCCTTGTCCTCTTCGTCCTCCTCCTCCTTCTTGTTTGCTTAGAAGCCACCATCTTTACATTCAACATACCTCCTTTTGCCTTCATATTCACTTTGGAGCTCAGTATTTCCAAGTATCATTTCACCGAACCAAGGCAAAAGCCAGTGAGGAAGGTAGTAATATAATAACCCCGTTTTCATATGTTTTCATATTATCAGGATCAGGTTAGACTGCAGTTGACTCTTGTTTGTAAAACTGAATCTAAAATGCTGTGAACCACATTGTTCCTTTAAAGTCCTTTAGTAATATCTTGAAAGATTTATCTCATTTAAATAGCAGCAAATTTCCACTGTATTCCATTACTATAAATGTAACTTTATTTTGTAAAATATTTTATCTGTTTCCCCCTGAGGTTTTAAGCCCAAGCTGGAGAAGGAGAACTTAATTTAATATACATAACTCACTGTTATCTTGAGGTAGAAAAGTTATTACTATAAGTCCTATAAAATAGGCATTACACCTGATTTCAAATGTGCTAACTCTTCAGTTTAGGTTAAAATATTAATTTGGCTGGCACTGAAAATGTGCCTTTTGGTTAGGTCATTTTATATCTTTATGAGGTTAATTAAAATTGCATAATGGATTTGTCCATGTGAAATTTCTGTTTTTCATTAAGATTGAACTTTTAGTAGGAAGAGAAGACATATGGGCATTAAGAAATAATTTATTAAATAAAGGAAGGTTTATTTCTACTTAATCCAAGTGAAAAAAGAGAGAAATGTATTTCTTACTAACCACAAAGAAACATACCCACACACACCCATACAGACACACACACACACACACACACACACACACACACACACACACACTTCTATACTTTTATATACACGTGCTATTGCACAATTCAGGCAAGAAATAGATTTATCTAGTTCTCTTTTATCATGTGTTCCTCCACTTTTTTATATTCCATGTTAATTTAGTTCTTTCTCCAGTAATGTCTTTTCCAGGTTGAACTGAGCAGTAGTTAAGGATTGTGTATAAACAGGAGATGCTCAGCAGTGTGCTGGTTATAGTGCCTACTTATGTCTGCAGTTGAAGGACATACTTTACATTTAGAAAGAGTTTTTGAGAAAGAGGGAACCAAAGGATTTATGCTAGGCAAGGCAAGAGCCCTACCACTAAGTTATATCCCTGCCATTCAAAAGTTTCTCCTAACTCCATGGCATTATTTCTCAAGTAGTAAAACATATCTGAGTAAAAGGACCCAAAGTATTAAAAGAAAAAAAAAAGTTACTTTGTGTGCTGAATAACTTTTGTCAACTTGACACAAACTACAGTTACCTAAGAAGTGTGATGCTAAATTTGAGATATTATTAACATCAAATTGTCCTGTGAGCTCAAATTGTATTTGAGATATTTTCTTAATTGCCAACTGTAGGGAGCACCAACCTGAGGCAAGTGGGCTCTACAAGAAGAGTAGCTCTGCAAGACATATGTGGGTCAAAAGCTAGAAACTGCTTTCTTCTAGTTTCTGCTACACACACACACACACACACACACACACACACACACAGAGAGAGAGAGAGAGAGAGAGAGAGAGAGAGAGAGAGAGAGAGAGAGAGAGGAGAGAAAGAGAACAGATACATAGAGCACATATAAATAGTTTGCTTTATTTGATGAATTTCATTCTATTTATTTATTTACATTCCATATTTTATATCCCCCCTCGCAGTCCACCCTCCGACTGCTCCACATCCCATACCTCATTCCCATCCCCTGTCTCCCCATCCCCCAACCCACCTGACCTCTAAACTCCCTGGGTGTCCAGTCTTGTAGGCAACAATGAAGATTACTCAGCAGCTGTCAGTCGTACAATTAAGATTTGAATAACTAGGCATATTTGCACTGTTCTTCCTCTGCCCACTTCCCTTCAGAACCACTCCACTGACTCTCTTTTTAGCTTGGGAACACCTCTGAGCTCCCCTCTTCCAGTCAGGTTAGCTCCAGAAGACAGGGCTCAGGCATGAGGAACTATCTCCTGGGATACTGCCTGGAAGCTGCCATTGTCACACCCTCCTTTCTGACCATTGGCCATTTCTCTTTGGTCTCCCCTTCTTTCTGACTCCCATCCACATACCTGAGTGTTTCTTTGGAAATGTGTCTCTAGCCATCCTTCTGAAATTCTACTCTTCCAAGTTAATCTATGCCTCATAATTCCCGAGGGGGAAATTCCACCCAGATATCGTCCACTCCCTTCTTATTCAACTTTGTGATTTTTAAAACGTCAAACTCAAACTAACCAAGCAACCAAACAACCAACCAACCCACCAAACAAACAGCAAAGCCCATGAAGTCCAATTTATGACCTAAGTACTCTTGGATGTGTAACTTTCTACACTTACCACACACTTGGTTCATTTACCAAGGACTGTATTGTAGAGAACAGGCTTCCCTCTTCTGACTAATTTTCCTTTAATCTTCTGAGACTCATTGGCTTGAGGTGAGACTGAATGTCTAACTCCTCTCCTTATGTTGGTAGTTAGGGTGGCATGAGCTTGCAAAGGACCTATGCATGCTGTGACAATTGCTTTATATGTGCATTTGCCATTCTTTATCCAGAGACATTCATTGTTTTCTTGTGGCCACCCAGTGCCTCTGGATTTTACATTACTTCTGTCCCATCTTCCACAGTGATCCCTAAACCCTTGGAAGGAAACATGTAGTATAAACATCCCATTTAGGACTGAACATTTAACAGTTTCTTATTCTTTTTACTTTGGCCACTGGTTAATCACTAGCTATTGCAAATATCTTCTCTGGTGAGGGTTGACAGATGCACTAAGCTGTAGCTGTGTGGATTATTCATTATGAGTTGGTTTAATATTATTTGCATTTAATGGTAGGTTCTATCCTACCCCTTGAACTTTGACCTAATTAGTCACAGGTTCTTTGTCTGATAATAATACCATATATGGGTTTCATAATGTGGAGTGGGATTTAAATCCAATAAAAAAGTGGTTACTCCGGTGATCTTTATTACAGTATTATACCAGTGGGCATGTCATATAAGGCCAGTCATCACTGTAGCTCACAGGGTTCACAGCTGGGTAGGACTCATGATTATTTTTCTATCTGAAAGTTTGCATGAATCTTCCAGTATTATGAAAGCTATCTGTAGGGAAAATGCTTCCAGGTCAGTTTAAGATTGATTTCTCAATATTCTATGACACAAGTGTAGTGTCTTTAGCAATTGGGTCTTAGAGTTAAGTTCTGGAGGGGAACCAAGAGAAATGCCTGTTGCCTGAAAGTTTGCAGGGGAAGTTTGTGTGATTTCATAGACCAATAAGAAATCCAATGTGAAAGTGGCCACAACTCCAAATAAATAACCAGTTCCTAGCATTGGTATTTGTGTCAGTATGTGCTCACGAGAAGGGACATTGCTACCTCATTATAGGTTTTTGCATGTTAATTCTTTTTATGTGTCATGTGTAGACATAACACACACACACACACACACACACACACACACACACACACAAACACACACACAACCTATTACTAAAGAAGAATTTTGGAACTGCTTTGAGAGCCCCAATGCTTCCTTTGGTTCAGTTCATCTTCTCTCCACAAATGTTAGAGAATTCAAACACTTGCCATTCTCTTTCCCCCCCATCCCCACTTTCACTTAATGTGCCCCCCCCAGAGATTTTTTTTTTTTTGCTTCTGATTTCTGCTGTTCCACTAGACCCACAGAATTCCTCATCCTTACAGTCCAGGGTATTCCTATTAAGTATATAATTCTACCTGTGCAGTAATTAATATCTTTGCCATTGGTCCATGGTGTGTTCCTTCCTTTGGCAGCCTATGAAAACCTCTGCCTATGTTTAGTGTTGGGAGAGACTTAGCAATAGGGATGAAGAATGCATGCCTCTTGGAAGTGAATGATTTGATTAGCATATGAAAAAGTTAGAAGAGAGATTGTGTAGTGTCTCTATGGTGGGGAATCAGAGGATTAAAATTTTACACTTGAAAATTCTTGTTTTACACACTGTCCAGAGCTATCTTAACCTAAGGCCAACTTTATCTAATGTTGATGTCATATTCTATTCCTATTTCCCTGTGATTTCAAACCCAGTACCAGATGTCCTTTCATAACTATTCATAGCAATGCTTTCCAATGTCTAAAGCAAAATTAATGTTGAACTTATCTTTTCCCCACTCAAAACACAGTGACATATGTTTTTAAATTCATCATTATCTTATGGATTTTTAATTTGACTGTTTCTATAATTGAATCTTCTATTACCTTTACAACCCCCCAAATAATATTAAATAATCATCATCACCATCACACAGAAATTTGGCTGAATCAAGTTCATGTTCACAGATGACTGGCTAATACAAATACCTGTTTCATCTAATTAACTTCCAATATTTTATGCCTATTGATTGCCTTGATAGATGAATAGATGCATAAATATATGTGGAGAATGTTTCCAATGTTGACTTTTTATTCATTTCCACTAGGCATTTTTCCTTCTGTGTCGGCTAGCAACTTTTTAGCAGATGGTGTTTTCTTCCTGGTTACCATTCTAGGAGGTACTCTGCATTTCTCAACATTCCTGGCAATTTTAAGGCCATGAATGATTGAAAGGTCATTGGGCACTGAGTATGATGGATAGCAGAATGGAGTACAAAGGCGCTGTTATTAAGTTTCATTTACATTCTTGTGTTTTTATATCAATCACCAAGAAGAATACACATTTTTTATTACTGTTTAAATGTAAGTCATAAGCTTAGATAAAATCTGCCCCTAAGTTCTCTATCAGGAAAGCAAATAATAGCTCAGAGCAATTCCTTTGTATGCCCAGTTAATCATTAATTTTAATAGGAAAGGGCCTGCCTTGTTTCCACCCAGGACACCATGTTTCTCTCTATTCTTCTTACTCTCAGCCTTAGCTGAGTCAGTTTATGATTACAGAGTCAGTAAGTCGTTCATCATATCCTCTTGGCAACAGGATTCTTTTCGTCAGAGAAATTTGCAGACTTGGGGTGGTTGAGCCTATCACCCATATTATTCAAGTTCTTGATTCACTGCAATCATCCCTTAAAATGAAACATTTCTTCATTCTGGATCAAGTACTCTAGGCAACAAGTTAGAGTCTCTGATGTAGTGTTCTAGACCAGCAATCTGATTTGTCTGATTCTTAATATATTTTAAAGATGATCCTAATCTTTGCTTTCATAAATAATAAAAATCAAGAATTTTACACACTCCCTAAAATTCACTGAGCTTTTTTGTTGATATAAGGCTGAAACCATTGGGTCCTGCTAAGTTAGTATGTAATGAAAAGTTATAACTTTTCAATTCCTAGAATTGTATTTTTGATATATATGGGTGTATATTTGTTCCTTATGCTACTGTAGTTATACATATACATGTACATATACATATACATAATCTTTTAAATTATTAATTGCAGTATTTTTAATTGCAATGTATATTTTACAAATATTTGCAATCTACTTTTTGAAAAATGGCCATAAACATGATTAGAGTTCACTAGAATTCCAAAAATAAAAGCACAGAATCTTAATTTTGGAGACTGGATATTTTTGTTGATAATTCCTTACCTTCACTCAGAAAGACAGAGAATTTCTCAGAATTGTAATAATGGCTCCAACACCCAGAGAAACATTTTTTTTGTGTGTCAGTTACTTGTTACCTGCCTTGATGTTAGATGACTGTGAAGGACATTTAGGATCAGTCCTCCTTTCTAACTATGTTTTAAAATTTTAGTATCTTAATTTTACATCCTGAGTGCAGTTCCTCTTCCCCCTTTCCTCCCAGTCTCTTTCCCTAAATCCTATCCATTTCTCTTCTACTCCTCCTCTGTGTCTCTTCAGAAAAGGACCATTATGGATGGATATCACCCAGCAGTAAGACTAGGTACCTCCTCACCTATTAAAGCTAGACACTGCAACCTATAAGGAGCAAGGCAGTTCAAACACATGCAACAAAGATAGCAATAGCCCCTGTTCCCACTGTTAGGAGTAGACCAAGCTACACAACTGTAGGGAGGGCCTAATCAAGGCCCATGCGTCTCCCTGGTTGGTGGTTCAGTCTCCTTGAGCCTCTCATAGGGGATCAGGGCCATTATGGTAGAAGGACAGAATTTTCTCTTTCAACTTTAACAAGTTCCAGGTTGCACAGAACCATCTTCCTCACAATATCCACATCCCCTTTATGTGGTTAAGGTCTGGCTATACCTGGGAGCTAAACTGATGCTTCTGAGTGTGACACATCATTCAGAGCTATAAACCTTAGTTTATAAAACTTCTATAGAGACAGCCTGATGAGATTTGCAATGATTCAGTTGTCTGGTCTCTGTGAAAATTGTTCCCTGAGATGTTCACTATTTTCAACTACATCTGATTGCTTCCTGGACAGACTGGCAATACATAGGAGGAACAATGCTGACAGAAAGAGGTGGTTCCATCAGGAATGCTCGTGGTACTCATGGAGAACCAGAATTGGTTCTACTTTCTGAGGAAATAGAAGTGTGTTTGCTACCAAGAGAACTTGATTGTCTCTTTATGTGGCCAAGTACCAACTCTGTGAGTAGCATGCCTTCTGGAAACAGAGTTGTTACCAGAGAACCCAGGCTATGTCTAGGAGTATGTAATGGTTCACTGAAGGGAAACTGAAGATCTTGAAGTATGACAAAGGTATTGGATACAGAGCATCAGTTGATATGTGTGTATTTGGTAAGATATGTTTTTACTATAGTCTGGAATTGCCATCCACTCCTAAAAGGAGGCACATCCTACAGATGCTCTATCACTCCCAGGAAAGAGGCTACTTGGTGGTAGGTCTCTTTTATGACATCAAGGCAAGGATCACACTCTACTTGTCATTTCGATGGATGCCTAGTGCTATGACAGGAAGTCCTTACTAGGTGTTAACTGTATGGATGTTAATAAAAGTCTTAAGCCCTTGTTCATATATTTTGGCAGAGATACATTTTCAGAAGTAAGTAAACTACTCCAAACTCTGGCTTCCTGCCTCTGTGACCCTTCACCCTTCCTCTAACCATTGCTTAATGTCAGGGTACTCAATTCTACGCACCATTATAAAAGCTTTTCATCTGAAAAGCTTCATTAAACTGAAGTTGACATGGACTTCACATAATATTTTTCTTGAGGCAGGTTGATCTCATTTGTGTGTGTGTGTGTGTGTGTGTGTGTGTGTGTGTGTGTGTGTGTGTGTGTTGACTTCATGCTTGAATGTGCTGCAAGAATTTTAGACATGGGGCAGTAGGATCTGAAGATATGGGGTTCAGAGGATTGAAGCTGATCCATTTGGTCAAATCATGTGAGTTTCCGAAATAACCCATAGCCAAAAGAAAATAGTCACTGCATAGCAGGGAGATTCATGGGGGCCATGACCTTGAGCACCAGGCTGTCCTCCTTGACCTACTTTTTATAGTACCTGCACTTAGCCCTCCTGGCGGTGAGATTCTCACTGTGGAACTACAACAGACTCAGTTTTAAGACCGCCTCTCTGTCTACTATTGGCTAATGAGACTTGTCTATACCTTACACAGTTCTTTTGCTTCTGATCTTTGATTTAAAACAGAATGAAATAAACAGCAAACTGCCTGCTTTGGAGCCTCAAAGTGAGCTTTTACTGGCTAAGCTGAGCCTGGAGTTTTTTTTTTTTTTTTTTCAAAGTTTGTTCACATTCCATTAAACTTCCTGAGACTAGCAATGTTTGCATTATGTAAAAATTTCATGAAACCTCTGATCTTGGTTAGGGATTTTCCTTCCCAAGATACATTCAATTTCACCCTGGATTCTTGCTCTACTTGTTCTGTTTGATGTGATCTGTAGGAATCCCACGGGCTGTGGGTTTGCAGGAGTTGTTTCTCTGCCAAGAGTAAACTGCATGTTCACTAGCTCTGTTCTGGTAAGTAAGTGAAAATGTGGTTTTTGAGTGGAAATGAAAAACAGAGTAACATCCTTCCCCACAGCTTTACCTTGCTATAATTCCACACAAATGCAGCTTATGCCCATATAAGTATTTCCACGTTAAGCAGAGGCATTTGTGTGCAGGGCCTCTGATGCTGACTCAGCCAGATGTGCCTAGGAACAAGGAAGCTTTCACCTAGAAAACATGATGTACTAAGAGGACACTGCAAGGAGTCTGCAGTGTTTCCAGTGTGCTTTCGTTAGAGCTTAAAGCTTATTCTCTTGTATGTAGCAGCACGGACAGAGATACTGTTGATATGGAAAAGGCATCAACAAAAAGGATTAAAAGGAATGTAAACTTCCACAGGAGCTTTCTGGAATGGATTTGACTGATCTGGGAGTAGAGTTTGCATGTTGCTCTGCCTGCAAGGCTGCACACAGGCCTCACCTTGAATCATATGCTATTCAGTATGTTTGAGAGGGGACCTTAACTTAATATAGGATGGGAGAGTGATGTGGAGGTGGCATTTACATGTTAGAGTTGATTTCTGTGGGGGGTCACAACATCATAAAGATTAATCAGCATGCCTAATTTTATATTCATGACGTACTTTGCCAAATGGTTATTGAGAGGGAAACTGATTACCAAAATAAACAAAAATTACCTAAGCAGCTGACTATGAGTTTATCTGTGTAGCTGAGATCAATAAATTGCAGACAGGTGTGTATTTAGAGAATGTTGTGGTCTGGTTATAAAATTTCCCCACAGGCTCCTATGTTTGAATGCTGGGCCTTCAGCTGGTGGTACTCATTTGGGGGGTTGAGGGACTTTTAGGGAACTGGGAGTTTTTTGTTTCTCCTATCCAGAGGAACTGGGTCAGTTGGACACTGAGTTGGTATACTTTAATGGTTATAGATAAACTCTATTTCTTGTTGATTTCTTTCTGGTTTACTGAGTTGTTACACAGCAGCCCATCGCTTCCAGGTGGGGAGACCCACCACCATGAAACAAGGTATTCTCTTAAACCATGAGCTGAAATGCATCTCACCTCTTCAACATTGCATTTTTTCAGATATTTATTTACAGTGCTGAGAAAGTAACTAATGGGTGCATTAAACATGAAAGTCATACCATCAAGCGAGGTAAACAATGCCTTCTCTGTGTGGAGCAGCCAAGAGGCTTCCTTGAGGGGTGTGAGTTGACATTCTTTGACTCTGGCTATTCATTTACCCTCACAGTAACTCTCTGATGAATTTCCTTTATACACATTGTCTGCATGGTATATCCCTAAGGATGTGAGCACCAGTTCAAATAAACACCAACTTTCAGAAAACATACTTTATACCCCACTCTAGAGATCTCTCAAGTAACTTAATCTGAGAGCTCTTCACTCTGTGGCTTCCACTGTCTCCATACTATATGCTGACAATTCCTAAGAGACCGTTGGCAAACCTAAAAAAGAAATTCATGTCCATAAAAATGGGTAAACCTGAGAGTTTCAATTATATTACAATTTTCCATGTAATGCTTTCATTTGGTGCCGTGGGCATAGCACCCAAATGTGAAGTGTCATGACTCTCGTGGGATGCTTGATCTAGTGTAGGACCCTTGAGTAGTGACAGCAGAGTCGTAGGGCTCAGAGGGCTGGTTCACAGACATGACAAGTGGAAATAGCTATAGAGCAATGCTAGAGTACGGCGCTGGTATCTGTTCTTTGTCTGGGTTTTTCCAGTGATGCTGAAAAATTTAGAATCTATATAGTATTTCAATGGTTGAGTTTGGGAAGTCCAAACAAGAAGGAGCTACTATAAGGCTTCATGATAGCAGCATTTTTGAGATTATAAGAAACTACCTGGGAGGGAAAAGAGAAAATTAAATGTTGCTGATAAGGACTGAATTTGCAACCTATAATGGTACAACTCAAAATTCAAAAGCATCATTTGTTTAGGTTAAAATAATAAGACAATCATTGAACTATGGCTATAAACATTTTCAAAATTTCTTCTGTGGTGCCTGGGCACGCCTTGCTTTTCTCTGAAGACTTCATTAATCTGGCCAAGATATTTGTTTGAGATAACTGAACACATGAAAATTAATTTCAACAAAGAATTTCTAAATATAAAAAAATTGAAGTATAGGGAAGTGGGAGACTAGGGATAAATACATTGCTGGACTCTAGAGGTCCAGAGTTTTCATGAGTGTTTTTTTTTTTAAATTATTATTCTCCTATTTATAGCAGTAGGGTCTTCAAGTCTTATCTCAGCCTAGCCTCAGTCTCACAGTCCCATGTTGTCACACATTGGGACTGGCTTCACTAATTTTTCATTTCCTTCTTAGACTATCAATATGATTACCAAGTCCTACAAACAAGCAAATGAATATAGTACACTACTTCTATGTTTATTCTGGTTCTATGATGTTACTAAAACACCACCTTCCTATAATTTTTAAGACTCAAACTATTTATTACTGAGATATGAACTGAACCTAAGATGTTGAAGTAATGAAAGCAGAGCTTTGAGATCCAGAGGCTTGTGCCACGGGCAGAGAAAAGATAAAAAGAAAGTAACATTTTCAGTAGAAGATTAATATGGTAAGAGCACACTCAGATAAATGCCTATATCTGAATCATCACATATTGCATGGAGCAAAAACTATTTTAGGATGTGAACTTTAAAGTCGGTTATAAGAATTGAAAATATACTGTTCCAGAGATTTTATAACGGCTTCAACTTGCATAGAAACCCTAGAATTTGGACTTGTGAGATTAATGACAAAGAACAACCTCATGGCCTGATGAGGTGGACTAAGGGAAGGAAGAATTATAGGAGAGATGACCCCCTACCCAAACACCAAAACACTGGAGGCTGAGTTGGAGGACTGCTTCTTGTCTTAAACGGACCTCTTTCTGAGGGTCTAGAGTAAAGAAGGAAGAAATTCAAATTAATGAGATTTCAGAGGTATCAAGCAGGCAGCCAAGATGGTTTCAGTTATAAATAATCTGGCCAATGGCAGGCCAGGGAAGACAGAGACGGACCGTTTTCTAGTGCTTACTGGTGTGGAATCCAGGAGAAAGCCCTGAATCTTAGTTTTGAGAGTCTGCAAATCTAATAATGAAATGCTGATCTGGTTATG
This sequence comes from Mus pahari, assembly GCF_900095145.1. Classification (NCBI taxonomy): domain Eukaryota; kingdom Metazoa; phylum Chordata; class Mammalia; order Rodentia; family Muridae; genus Mus; species Mus pahari. The sequence goes on along the minus strand of NC_034608.1, from coordinate 26,622,685 downwards.
ACGGTGATACTATTCCCTTCCCCAGTAAAGGCAGGGAGGGATATTTCTATCTTACTGGGAGATGGCTTTCAATTTTAGGAGATAAAATGGATCTACAAGAAATAATTTCAATCATCAAAATCACTTCCATGGTTATTAAACTTCCCTTCTTCCTTTGGAATAGGGAACCATAAAGAATTGCCAGTAGCTATATCACGTGTACATTAAGTATACATTGAGCTATTTTCCACTGACTCAGAGGAAGTATAATCAAGAAAATCTTTCTCAACTCACTCCCAGAGGTTCCTAAACCCAAAGACATTAGCTTTTGTGTCTGGTTTGTAAAACATATTGATCTAATGACAACTTTGAGTGTGTTTTCATCTTGGGCTACTTAGAGCCCTTATCTCACGTGTTATGAGTGGAGACAAGAGGAGCAACATATGTTAATCGCACAGTAGGATATTGTTGCTATGTACTAGCTGATGACATTTTCTTTGAGTATATTATTGCTTAAAACCATTGATGGTGAAATTCAAAAAATATTGAAATACACAAAAAGTGATATCAATCCTTCAAATTTGTTTCAAGATAAATTGTCAGCAGGTTGAGAATTTACATTCTCAGTCATCTCATCCAGCTTCTTACTTAGCAGTTGAGGTTGTCTCTAGCTCTTCAAAACCAAATGCCGAAAAGATAATTATATCCAAACTGTCTTTTCATTTGTTCAGAATAAAGACTTTCCATGTCCTCAATGTATTATTTTTAGAAAAGAGCTTGCAAATGCAGACTAAAATCTCCCATATCCTAATTTAGAAACAGTACGAAGAAACACTATAAAAATATACCCATTGTTTTCTTCAGAAAAAAATTACACACATCAGTTTATGAAAACATGTTTGATGTTTTAATTATAGCTAAATCTCAATGTACTATTTAAAATGCACACATGTGCATGCACTCAGTACCCAAATCCCAAATGATACAATGTGCAACTTTGAAACTGTTGGTTGAAAAAGATCCTGCATCATTTCTAATGTAATTATTTCACAGCAAACTGAAGCATATATATTATTGTTAGATCAGAAATGTTGAAATAATGTCTTTAACTGTGGAGTGGAAACTATAACTAAATTGTGCTTAAATTAATGCTGCAATATACTTAATCAACTATGGACTTTTAAAAAGAACTAATATTTTACACATTGTCACACAAGTAATGTTTTAGACTTTGTCGTACACTGTATCAAAGCCATAAAATTCTTGTTAAAAACTTACTAAGGGAGTTTAAAATATCACTCTGAGGAAGGTTCAAGAATAAATTATGATCTTCTAGGGAATTCAAATCCATATAAAAGCTCCTGAAGAATGCTAAAATAAATGAATAAATACAAAATAATATATATATATATATCATAATTAATAATAATCTGTAAAATAAGCCCGTTCTTTGGTTCATGAAGTAGTGAGCTGAGACAAATTGAGACATAGCTGCCATGACTGAAACTTCCAGGAAACCAAATGAAACTGGTTTATAAAGTTGCATACTGTAAATGGTTTATAAAATTGCATTGTAGTCTACATGTATCTCCTTCTATCCAGATGGGATTGGCTCAGGGACGTGTCCTACTGCTGAGTACATTGTGAAGCCTGATTTAGTGAATATATACAAACCAGGTATCTCAGATGATGTAGGTTGACCTTCTAAATAACAAGTGCTGGGTTCATACAATGGAAACAGTCATAATATAAACAATATCTGAGAATACTGCCTATCCTTAGGAAGCCAGAGATGAGATGGTCATAGCTGGTATAACTAAGTGAAAGGCACAAAAATTTCATTTATTATACAAATACTAGAGCTGTACAAGCAGATTAGTGTTGCCACATTTGTTCATGGCAAGCAATGCCCAGTAGGATAACTGCAAAGGTGAGGTCATGAGGCCAGAGTCCTCCCCATGGGATCAGATTGGTGTATGTCTCTTTCGTTCATGCAATGATAGCACATGGACGGAGCTACATGAAACCCCAAGGCAAAACCTTCACCAGGTCTTGGTCATGGTGGATCCCTAGCCTCCAACTCCTGGTCTCCAGAAATCTGAAGAATAAATTTGTGCTATTTCTAAGCCAAACAGCAGAAGTGTACTACAGTAGTCAGATTGGTTTAGAGTGCAGTGGCTTTACTGGCTAGGAGATGGGTTCAACAGTTAGAGGTGGGATTAGGAACAGTTATGGGCAGCAGCATTCTCTCTTGATGTTTTAGTGGCTGATAGGCAGTCATTCTGCTCATTCCAGTGGAGGAATAATCTGGCAGATGTCAGTCAACAGAGGTGGTTATGAAGAGCTCCTCTAGCCCTCTGGAATCCCCAGGACAGGCATAGGTACTCACAGAGGCTGCCCTGGAACTTCAGGAAAGCCACTGCCATGTCCCTGGATATAATGGCTGGCTGTGAGACATTTACTTAGTAGTCTGCAATCCTGAGTGACCAATGGCCACAATCAGATCACTATGAAATAATAACTGAGGGACGAAGCCACATGACCCTGTACTAAACCCCTGGCCAACTCATTCCTGCTGATTTCTGGCTATGTTGGGGAAAAACACACTGCTGAGGGATTTCCAGGGAAAATTTCTTGGAAGTATTGTTTTTTTTATAAATGATAATTCAAAACCTTGATAAAGGTCTGAAAAAATAATAATACCAGGAGAAGGGAAAAGACCAGCAAGAATTGTTATCTGGTCTCAGCACCTAACAGGTGGTTCATAAGGGTTCAAGCCTTGATTCACTTCCACCAAGGCAGAATTCATTTCATCACATAAAGACAGCTTGAGAACCCCTTGATGTCCTTGCTCCTTGGGATGTCCTGAGCAATCAGTACTAGAGACCAATGTGATGTTGTTTCCTTTGAGTCTCTACATCAAGCAGAGGACCTTTTGTAGGAGAATATTCTAGAAAAGGAATTGTGTAAAAGGGCAATCTTAACATGCCCTTCAGTAACATTTGAACAGAGACCATAGAAGAAACTTTCCTAGAGATGTGTTTGTAGAACGAGGAACAGGCTGTCTTACACATTTGTAACTCACACCCTCCAAGACTTTCTCTGTTCCCAACAGGATCTCAAGATCAGTTGGCTCTGTTGAGCAGGGAAGAGGTCAAGACCAAGCCATTTGTGGACGAGTACCAGGGCTTTCTACTACAACTCATTCAACATGGCACAATGCATTTTTTTACTAACATATTAAGCTTGCTGAAATTGGGCAGGGTATCCTTTACACATTTCAATGCCCACATTGTTCCTGTCCACTCAATAGCTAGAGGCATGAATACCATAATTAGCAAGTGCCCAATTTGGAGATTTTTTTTAAAGCTTAAAAGAGAATATACATATTTTTCCCACCACACAAAGTCTTAAGCTACTTACTGATTACACAGATAAGAAATGATTCAAATGTGCAAATGGAATAATTTGCAATCTGGAGTTCTTTTCCATGCCCTAGGCTTTTATTTCAAGGTTTCTAATAGGTTCATAGACCTGTTCCTTTGTAGTTCTATAAAAACCACAGTGCTTCAGTTTGGGAAAATTGAGTGCTTGTTTCTTCTGATTCTTCATTAGATGGTGTTTGAGAATGAATAATTGATTTGTAATTATATTTTAGAAAAGATCAACAATTATATACATTATTAAGTATTTGATTATAATTAACATAGAAGTTATTTAAAAATCAATAAGGAAATAAAACTTACTGCAAAAAAAAAATAGTTTTGCTTTGAGCCTGGCTGATGAATGAGAAAGCTGACTCACAGAATTTCCTGCCTTGCACAAAATGCTTCTTGAATGTGGTGAGTACTGGCCATCAGATTGCCAGTTCTGACATTTACAGAAATAGAATTCATGACTGCAGCATGTGTCCTTTACCACAGACCCAAGCTGTCACCCTTTACTCAATGAAAACTTTCAACAATGTAATTGTGTACTCTGTGGACCTCAATAAAGGTTTGTGTTCCTTGGATTGATTCAGTCAGGTTTTGGTTGTAGGGTACTACGCCGTGTGTCACAGATTGTTTAGCTGCATCTTTGGTCTCTATCCACTCCATGGAAGTGTCACTCCCTTCCCGTTTAGGACAACCACACTCATCACTGTAGATTGAAGATGTCTGAGAATGGGCTACATGATTCCCTTTATTCGGCATGCCTGCCTTAAGAGGGGAGATGTTACATCCAGACAATTTAAGTCACATATCGCTGACAGTAGGATGTATTCTGATGGCTTCATCTCAGGTGATTTCATTGTCACACAATTGGCACAGAGTGGGTTTACACAAACTCAGTTAGAACTGCAGTTAGAACAGTTTCCTGGACTGTTAGGCTGCACAGATAGCACATGTCCTAGGCTATAGACCTGCTGGCATATCACTGCATGGAATGTTCCTGGCAAACAGAACAGAATGATTAAGTGTTTGTGTAGTTAAGTCTATTGAAACATAAAAAAATCTTCACTCAAAACCAGAAGTAAAAATAACAAGTAATACAGTTGCCTGGGTATCTTCACCACTCTGTGAGTTAGGGAGGGAGGTGACATTATAGCGACCCTCTGTGACTTTGTGAACACTTTGTGTTTCTTTAGATCGTAATGATTTTCTAAAAAAAACTATTTATCCAAGAATATTAGTCCTGGTTCATTAAAATATATTTTTTTCTATAGAAACTTAAGTTTTAGAACTGTTTGACACTACTTTTATAGTTGTTTATTTCTGAGAGAAAAACACAGATACTAGCCTAGGACACACTGGTCAGGACTTACACTTTCCTTCTATTGACTCTTCATCTCTTTCTCCTTGCTTTAACCTCCTCCCCGTCTCCCTTCTCCAGCCCCATCTTCCTTCCCCATCTCTCCATGTCCTCCAGCTCTGTCTCCTCTCTCCATCTTTCTCTCCCTGCTCTAGCCTATCTTCCCTGTCCATTTCTATCTTCTCTTCACATCTTGTCCCAAGAAACATGTTCAGTGGCAGTGCCATGAGTGATGCTATTCCCTCCTCTGAGAACAACGGCTTCTCTGCACCTTTGGGTGGCCTGCCTGGTTGCTTTCTTTAGAGTTGTTACTCTTTAGAAATATGTCTGACTATATCTCATCTTGTTATTGCCTCTCTCTTCTCCTTTGTACCCCTGCTTTTCCCTTTCTTCATCCTGTGTCTCTTTCTCTCTTTTTACCTTTCATTCTTTTCTCTGTCCTCCCATTCACCCTGCCCCCTCATAATATTCTTTCTTCTCTTGCTCCCCTGCCCTTATTTCTTCTCTAGCTCCTCCTCCTCCTCTTTCTTTCTATCCATATATATATATATATCTCCATATATATATAATATATTCCTCTCTCTCTCTCTCTCTCTATATATATATATATATATATATATATATATATATATATATATTCCTCTATGTTACTGATCAGACCCACAAATCCATAGTTTATAGGGAGCTTACTGACATCTGCCAGAGATTTTGTTAAGCTCCTCACTCTGAATTTTTATTCTATTCCTCTTCTTTAGTTTCCTGTTTTCTTACCTCTTAAACTATGGCATCTGTTTCAGTGTTGTTAAAATTTTATAGGACCACCATTTCATGTGCAAGTCACCTTGGCCAAAATAATGTAAAAGTGTATGTGACTGTACTGCCCAGTTTTATTTCTAAAGGTCAAACATACGAAAATATAAGGCTATGTTTTTCAGCCTTATTAATGCTCTGACCCTAGAATATAGTTCCTCACGTTGTGGTGATCCTTATTATTTTGTTAGTAATTCATAACTACAATTTTGCTACTGTTTTGAAGCATAAAATAACTATCTGATATACAGGATACACAGATTGAGTACTGCTGCTGTTTAGGAACACCACCACCATCCAGTCATTCTGTGAAAACTAAATGACATAGATTCCCACCCCAAACATAAATCCCCTTTTCATGCCCTTCCTCAAACTGTCTGACAGAAAGTGCGTAGATGGAGCCATAGCTTGTTGTCACTTGCCTTGATAAGTCTCCTTGCTGTCTATATTCCCAAGTTGTCTTCTAAAGTACCAATCCTTTGAAAGTCTGTGCTCCCTACATTTCCCCGACATTTTGGGTGTCATTTAGATATTTGTTCTAAGAAGCTTCCATGTTCTTACTTAATCTTGTTATCTATCTCCTAAGCAGTTTTCTCCTCTTACCTGAGAGAGTGTTTGGTACAAATTATTGTGTCATTGTTCTGCCAAAAGAATTATCTAAAAGGGATTTTCCTAGCAAACCAATATAAAAATGTAGACAAGATTATCCCCCATTATAGACTCGGCGTCTTCTCTGCCTCCAGGGTCTTTGTGTTAATTCCCTTTGCTCTTAGAGTTTAAAACAGCATAGAGTGGTATTGAGAAATATATCAGAATTTAGTGTTCCATAGAAAATATTTGCAAGTAAGTGATTTTTGTAAAATTTATAGTATAAGTGTAGATTTAAATTAAACACTAGCATCTCACCATATACACCAACTCTTCGTAGCATCACAGGCTGACAAGGAAACAATACACCAGGCAATCCAGGGATTGTTCAGAGGCAAAAATGCATTCAGAGGAAAAAAAAGAGGGCCAATGTGTAATGACAGACAATCAAACAATGTCCACCCAGGGATTTCCTATTCAGAACATTCAATTCCAGAATTGTCACCTAGGAAAATGACATCCCTTTGTGAGTTTAGGGACTGAGCTACAAGGAAGTTGATTAACATTTGCTCCTCAAGAGAGCTGGGGGGGGGATGCCTTTGACCTTTTTTATTTTTATTTTTAAAATTTGACATTATTCAGCAAATAAATATTTCTAGCGCTCCTTCAAATGAAAAGGACAAAGGGGAAAACTGTTCCCCAGAATATTTATAACATGAGGGGTCTGCAGAAAATAGGAAACAGAGACACTTACTGATGAGACATTGATGTTAAGAGAACAGATGTGTCTATGAAGGAGATTGCTAGAAAGGGCTAAACAAATCTTAAGAGGAGCAATGGGAAGTCCTCCCCAATGTGTCAGAGCTCAAACGGAATCATGGAGACACAACGTGCACCACAGCCAGGGAAACACATCATATGCACAAAATCCCCTTCCAAAACCCCATCACTCAGCTGCACCTGTCATATCAATTCTCTTAACTATGTGATAGTCATTATCCTGCGAAAGCCTCCAGACGTAGAAAATGAGATTACACCTATTTTACAATGCCAAGAACATCATGAAATTGCATAAGCACTGCTGTAATCTCTACAGCCCTGTAACAACAAAGCTATCCCCCATGCCTCATGAATCATGCAATAAAATATGTACTTTTCTATCTGATTTGAGTGGAATGTGTGCTGTGTGTGTGCGTGTGTGCATTCAGGCATGCATGAGTATATGTGTGTGTGTGTGTGTGTGTGTGTGTGTGTGTAGACATGGGAAGTTAAAGGTGGAAACGCTGAAGGTGAGTTGCATCAGAAAGTTGTAGACACACAACATACTGGGGTAATGTAAAAAGCTTTACCAAGTCACTAAGAAAACTGGTTATAGTTATAATCTGAAAACAACCTCTCACAGCAGTAGCAAATGCAAGTTACATTCTAAATGTCAGCAATAGCAAAGAGAAGAGTTTTATGAGGTAAGATAAGTAATTACCATACATGAAACAACTCTGTTACTGAAACAAAGTCAGGAAGAGGGAGTTACCCACGGCAGAGGTGGTCTCTGCCCCAGAGGCACTATGGGTGCTATAATCTTCACTGGTTGGATAATGAGTCTTGCAGGTCTACATTGGGATAAAGAAACATGACCTTCTTTGCTGCCCATATTACTCCAGCCACAAAGGACGGGTGCTACAGCAATATTAGCAATCACTGAGAGGAGGTAAAAGATTGCAGCTAAGACATGTCGACTACCACTACTCCAGGTATCCATAGTGTCTTTTCCCCAATCATCACATACCTGGCTAATTTTAGAACATCCAGACTTAGTGGACCAAATGTATGGTTAATAGGAATATACTAGTTCTCTGTCCAGGCTCTGCCAGTGAACAATGGGTTCAGTGAGTTGGAGGTATAGAAAAGAAGCTCAGTTAGCAACAGATCATCCTTACAGTATCTCTTAAATGGGGTGATTAGGGCTGGAGAGATGGCTCAGTGGTTAAGAGCACTGACTGCTCTTCTGAAGGTCCTGAGTTCAAATCCCAGCAACCACACGGTGGCTCACAACCATCTTAATGAGATCTGAGGCCCTTTTCTGGTGCATCTGAAGACAGCTACCGTTTACTTTGATATAATAATAGTAATAATTAAATCTTTAAAAAATTGGGGTGTCTAAAATGTTAATATGTGATAAGTGCTAGGGGACTGAGCACAAATATACATGGTATCAAAAATAAGAACTTTAAAAAATTAATTCATTTATTCACTTTACATCTCAATCACAACCCCTATTTCCCTCACACAGCCTTTCCCCACCTCCCCTTCTCCTCTGAGAAGGGAAAGGCCCCCTCTGGGTATCTCCTGACCCTGGCACATCAAGTCACTGTAGAACTAGGCACATCCTCTCCTGGTCAGACTAGGCAATGCAGCCCAGTTAGGGGAACAGGATCCCTAGGCAGGCATCAGAGTCAGAAATGGTCCCCATTCCAGGTGTTGGGGAATCTGCATGAAGACCAAGCTGCCCATAAATGTGTACTGGCCTAGGTCTAGCCCATGCATGCTCTTTGATTGGTGGTTTAGATTCTGTGAGGCCCCATGGCCCAGGTTAGTTGACTCTGCTGGTCTTCCCTTTCAGGTACCTCAATCCTTCCTCCAACTCTTTCTCAAGACACCATGAGCTCCATCTAAAGGTCTCTGCGTCTGTTTTCATTAGCTGCTGAGTGGAGCTCTCAGAAGACTGTTATGCTAGTTTCCTGTCCTCAAGCATAACAGAATATCATTAATAGTGCCAGCGATTGGTTCTTGTTAACAGGATGGGTCTCAGCTTGTGGCAGTCATTGGTTGGCCATTCTCTCCATTTCTGCATTGTCTTTGTCCCTACACATCTTGTAGCCAGAACACATTTTGGGTACAAAGTCTGGTGGGGGGGTTGGTGTCCTTATCTATCTCTGTTACTGAAACACAGTCAGAAAGAGGGAGTTACCCACAGTAGAGTTGCTCTTGGCCTCAGAGGCACTATGGGTGCTACAGCCTTCACTGTCTGGTTGTGTAATGTGACTTACAGGTCTACATATAGATAAAGAGACAACATGACCTTCTTTGCTGGTGTCCACTTGAGGCTTCATATCCTGCACATCTGGGAGTCTCAGCTACAGTCACTGTCATAGACTTCTTGGTGCCTCCTCTACATTCCAGGTCTCTGGCACATCCTAGGAATGCCCCCAAGCCTGCTGCTGCGGACTTCCGTTCTCTCTTCCATACTCTCCCCATACCTGACTCCTAGCAATGCCCCCAAGCCTGCTGCTGCGGACTTCCGTTCTCTCTTCCAGACTCTCCCCATACCTGACTCACCCATTCCATTCCCATCCCTATCCCCTCTTCCATCCAGTTTTCCCTACCACAAACCTCTGTTTTCTATTTTATTTCCCCTTCTGAGTAACATTCAAGCATCGTCCCTTGGGACATTTTTGTTATTAGACTCCTTTGGGTCTGTAGATTGTAGCAAAGTTAACAAAATATTTTAAGTGTGAGTGTGAGAGAGAATTAATTTCTTAAACTATTTATCTGCTTTAGCAGCAACATATACATGTTATTAGCACTTAATACAAGAAAGCTATTATTATTACCAGCCCATTTGACTTGCCTCTGCTGTTTTCAATATATTCATTTCTTTTGTAAAAGTTACATTTTCTTCCTGTAACTTTGCTTGGCCCTCAGGCACCCTGATTTCCTGCCCTTTCCTAGATCACTGTTTTCAGGTTCTGTATTGTTTCCCTCTGAATTCTCTGGCATTGTAAATTGCAATGTTGGGGCGCAATGCAGACACCATGAACAGAGTTTGGAAGGCTATTTATTCTTAAAATTCCCTGTTACTTATTGAGTGGATGGGCAGGCTATGCATTCCCTATAAGTTTTATGTGATGTCCTTTCTGTATCCTCAGTGAGCCACTCCCCAGGGTCAGGAGCCAGCCTTTCCCCTTCTTTCTGAGATAAGGCAGCAGATGGAGAAGTGCCATATGTTAAGTGCTATAATAGAGGGATTATGAGCCTTGTCGTGGGGTGGGGGACAGAGACAGCCACTTTACATGGAGTCACGGAGCAACCACACAGGAAGTGACCTTTGCCCTGGACCTCCATTATAGCTCCCCAGAGAATGGTTTACAACACTGATCTGAGCTGATAAAGCTGAAAGTCATGGAAGAAGCAAGAAATGCCAGTCTGAGTCACATACAGATTGCTCATGCCTTTGAAGAAATCTTGACAACTTATGTCAAAAGTTCACTGTCATGACTTGATGGAATAAGATGTCAGAAAGAGAATCCAGTTCCATTTATGGTTCCCAGGCTCCTAGAATATGGAAGCACTTTTAGAGTCCCTTTTTGCTCCTGAATTTTCCATTGAAAAGAAAGCAGGAAGTATAGTTTAGGAAGGTAATTAACTGACTAAGAACATCTTACTATGGTTTCTGCATCAGTTACATGGACCTGTACGGACTTCATGGCAGATCTGTATTTTGACAATATAAACTTGAAAAATTAAGATTTATGAAAGGCATATATGTTTTTAAAAATTAATACAAATGTATGCACGTGGGTGTTTGCCTGAATGTATATCTGTGAACTATGTGTGTGGTGGCCCCGGAGGCTGAAAGAAGGCAGTGGATCCCTTGGAACTGGAGGTGTAAACAGTTGAGAGCTGCCATGTGAATGCTAGAAGTTAAACTTCGGTCCTTTTCAAGAGCAACCAGTGTTCCTACCCCCTGACCATCTAACCAGCTGACACCTATGATTTTTAATAATGCAGATCCTTACACTCCTTGCCATAACTTCAAAGCCCTGAGTTTCTCTGGCTATACTTTAATGCCTATTATTCTAAGCCTTGACTAGTTGGTTTCACCCAAAGGACTTTTTAATGAATCTTACTCGTTGGGTCAGAGTGATGGTTCGTTCAGTCAGCAAAACTCCAAATCTGACAATCTTTCTTGTATGTCAAACCCCAACGAGGTAGAAGGATAGACTAAAGTTCTGAAAGTTGTCCAATGACTTCTAAATATGAATGTCTACTCAACACACACACTTTAAAAAATTACTCAAAATTTAAAAGAAATTGACAAGCTATTTGACTTATACAATATTAGTATTAGAAAGCATTCACCCCTTTTACAGTTTACTTGATTTATAATGCACCAAAATACCTGTGATCGGTTACGTGATAAGTTAGAATAACAGACATGGAGAGTTTGCCTTATTTTAACAATTTTGCCTTATTAGCCTGGCCAGCTCCACCAATGCCGAACTCATGCTTCTACAAGACAGGAACAAATCTTATGCCATGTTTTGACTCTTGTTACTATAAGGTGAACAAAGTTGGTAAAAGGCACATTAGGAAAATTGCCTCATAAAGCAGTGTTGGCACAGGGAACTGTTGGGTGTAGTTTGTCTGAAAACATGGGTCAATGAAATGTTTGACCATTGCCTGCTGGTTGTGATGATCTAGTCAAATGAGAATCAAAAGTATTGTGGGAGAGAGGAGGTAGGACAGATAAGATGCATAGTTCCTGACCACTCTCAGAGCAAAGTTACACATCAGCCTCAAGCCACACCCAGGCGCTTGTGCTTTCTTTCTTACTCCTTCCCCATGGGGAGTCACCAGCTGTTGTGCCATCAGGCCCATCCCTGAGGAAGAAGTGTTGACACATAAGTGACTCAGTACAGGCCGGGCCTCCGAGAATGGGCTGAAAGATAACTGTGACAGTACAACTCTGCAATTTTACTTATTTATTTATTTTTGGTCATGGAAGGCTCATTGAAATGAGATAGATGGGAAAGTGTGTCTCACTCCTAGCTGACCACAGCTTACAATGGACTTTTAGGGTTTTCAATTCAGGGCTGTTACAGCCTTCATGTCTTCATTTCTTCTTCACTGAAATCTGGTGACTGGCTCTTCACAGACATGGTTGTGGATTAGTGTAGTCACTGGTAGGATGCTGAAGGGGAGCCTGATGAAGCAGGAATAGAAAGATGGGGTAAGATGTAACTAAGGCATAGGGAAGCTTATGAAGCTTCTGTATGCACAGCTTCTAACGTCACTAACTACAGAGTTGGTCCTTTTTTGTTTTCCTGCTCTGGCACTTCTGGAGCCAGGAGGATGAGTATGGGGCCTACCAAAGGGTCCACTGCATCTGTCCTGTCTTTCCTCCATGTATGCACTCTGTATAAACTCAGGATCTTGCATCAATTCTTGAGAGAGAGTATCACTATAGCCCCAGGTGCATGCAGGCCCTTCACCTTTCTGCCCCCTCTTCTTCATAATAATTGCCATGCTTTTCCCTTTAATGTAGGTGGAGGAGCAAGGATATGAAAGGATTAGCTGCACTGACAGGTTCAAGGAGGTCACTTGTGTTAAGAGGCAGTATAATCCACAGACAACAGGCAGGCAAGTTGAAATCCAGGACCAGATGGCTCACATAGGCTTCAAGCTGGCCATTTGTAAGCTGTGTAACCTTGAGCTACAACTAATTCTCATGTGTCTCAGTGCTGCCATATGTAAAGGAGAACTATAATGGAAACATCATTGGGTCCTCATGAGAATTAAGAGAAATAATAGAGATAAGTGGTTGGAGTAGAGCCTAACTAAAGTCAGGTGTTACTATAAGCAAAAGCAAACAAAACCAGAAGCTGCTTCCAAATCAAACCAATAAGACAAACAAAGAAAATCCCACAACAAACAAGCAACCCCTTTTCTGTATGGTACAATTGAGCTCCTGCTACTTAGGAAACAGTATAGGGAAATGCTACCTTGCCATTTGCATAAGATCATGAATGGTCTCCTGGGATGTGACAGAACCAGATATTTGGATCATTCTCAAATCATTCTCTCAATTCTGCAAAATCATGTCACATGAGAGTGCGTGCCTTGGAGGGCTTTAGGATAAACCCAGTAGAGTGAGTCCAAAGAAAAATATATATAAACTTTGAATTTTCATAAACCATACTTATTAATCAGTTCAGCACATATAGCTGAAAGTAAAGACATCAACATACTGTAAATTGATGGTTAAGACAGAATTAGGTGCCAAGAGAGTGGAAAGACTTCAATGTGTGACTCCTAGAATGACTCTCTTTAGTCTCCTGTCCCTTTCTTTTTTCTCCCTCCACCTCTGGGTTCACCCACACACTTGTTCTCATGGAAGGAATCTACTAACCTACCCATTAGACAGTTGAGATTAGTATTAGTCTGCTGCCTTGCCATGGGGCTTACTAAAGTTCTAGGAAGGATTCTGGGGTCAGAGAAGACATTGTTGGTGAGTAACTGAGATATATCATCATGCATTGATTGTTCACGTGTAGTTAGCATATCCCAGTGCTTGCTGTCTCTTGACTATTTAGCATGCCCTAGTTTTCACACATACAACCGGAGTCTTTAGGATATTGATGACTTGTGTTTAATGAACACAATGTTCAAAGAACATTGACCAGTTCTTTATCGTCTCTCCTTGAGCTTCATATACCTCTCATATACTTCACATCTTTGGCAACATCAATTCTACTTGTTTTCCTTTTCTTTAAGTATCGAAACTGTAAATGAGACATTTGCATATTGGCAACACCTTAAAGGAAATCTTCCAGCATTTATCCCCAGCCCCCCTCAAATTGACAAGTGTCTTCTAGGTCAGGAGGTCTTGACAGAGACTTGTCCAGTGGTCTGTGCATTACAGGCTAGGTTTCCACAAAACATAGTTGAACTAATAAATATCTGACATTCCTGAGCATGGATTAATGATCCTTAAATCTTTATTTTTAATAATTGTTAATGATTTTCTACTGTAGTTTTCAATCAAATTCTTTAGCTTTTACAGAGAACTGAAGTAGGTCAACCATGCTTTCCTCTCTGTGCCTTACAGATGGAGAATTGGAGACCTGAAATGCAGTTCTTTATAGGCTTCATAGAGAAAGTCTTAAATAAATTACCTTTACAACTTTAGATTCTGATTCCAAGTTTGCTTTGGAATACAAGTTCTTCTCCTAGGGCAAACCTGGCTACACAGCAGGAGCCATTTAGTGTCAGCTCCAAGTGGCATCTCATGAGTTCTTCTATGGAAGCCATAATTCCCTTTGATAAGGTGAGTGCAGCTAGATGTCCTTTTTTTTTTTTTTTTTTTTTTTTTTTTAATTTCTGAAATTCCAGTGTTTTACAGTATTTTTTTTTTAAAACAGGTTCTGAACCTGTTATGTGCATGGTTATTTGTCTAGAAGAATTTTCTGGCAAATGTGCAAGTTTAAAACTTATGTACAAGGTAAGTGGACAATGTGTATGCTCATGGGAAAATGGGTTTATAAGCTGTAATATCTTTAAAAATACATTGCCATTTCTTTCAGAAGACCTTGACCCTGAAGGATATTGCCAAATGGGTGTCGGCCATATAGAAATCTGTCAGAATTCTCTGTTGTTTAGATATTTAGGACAACAGAAGATCTTGAATATTCTACAGAGCTTCATCAACAAGATAATCCAAAAGGAAATCCATTCCAGCAAAATGAAATTAGGTCTCAACATTCCAGGATACAATGAAGTAAAGAGAAAAAAAACCATGTAAATGATTTCCACTAAAATTATGATTTTTTTTTTCTTCCTGGAGAATGAGTCTGCCATCCTTGTGACTCAGAAGTGTGAGGTAGGAAAATACAATAGAGATACAAGGCCAGAACGAGCCAGGTATTTTCTGTGCTTCTACAGCGTTTAAAATTTGACCATAGAGCTGTAGAGTTGACTAGCAGACAAATGACCATCCCTAGATCATCTTGGGTGGGCAGTGCTTGCTACTCTCCCATCCCATGGTGCCTCTGGATGTATTTCTTGCCTTTAGTTGCCAGCTGTGGTCATTGACTCCATTTGCTGTGAGAAAGCTGCTCGGAAATGAGTTTTGATTTCTCTAATTTTAGATACATTAAAGAGCCCCAGGAAGAAACTTGGAATGTGTTATGACATTCTTTTATAGTTTTGGCCAGAGTGTCACACAGCTGTATGAGTTTAGTTTTGTATGTGTCTTAGTGTGTACACATGTAAAATACTGAGAAGGAAACAGCACAAGGAGCCCAGAGAAAGCAATTCTGAGTTTTTGTTTGCTGATTGGCAAAGAGAACCTAAAACCACAGTATTTCAGTGAAAATTTTTAAGTTGTATTGGGTCATGAAGAAAATAAATTCCTGTATATAATTCAGTGTAGCTTAGATTCTTTAATCATGCTAAATTAATAAAAAGATGAAAAATAGGAACTGTATTTAAAATACTCTGTGTAATTTGAAATTTATTAAACACATCAAATTTCTAGACCTTTCTAATTTTTTGAAGTAGTGAAAAAAACAAAAACAAAAACTAATGTTTGACAACACAAAAATGTAATTAACCCTGTCTAGGGACTAATGAGCTGAGAGAATGTTGCTTCATCCATGAATCTAGGAGGGGAATAATAAATGTAGTTCCCTTTGAAATATGTATGTCATCATACACATTTAAGGCACATAATTTCCATGCATCTAGACATGTATACTTACAGACTCAAACTTGATGTCAACATGTGATTGCATCCCAGTGTTTCCTAGAAACAGTTCTCTCCATTCCTGCTTCAGTCTACCTCTGCTTACCAATCCCAGCTTAGGCATATCACCTAACACACTAACATGTACCCACAGCAGAGTTTTATGATTTTCAGATTGATTACTTCCTCATTCACTTTGTTATTATTGAACACACCAAGATTTTTTTCTTCTAGTATTCCAATTACCGTCTTATTTCTTGATCTCTATAGGGAACTTGAACAAACATTTTAAAACTCAAATTTTAATTTACTTAAAATAATAATTATGTTTAATATATTAGGCACTGGGAAATCTGTTAACCATTTTCAAACATCCTTTTTATTAAAGGTTTTCCAAATCCTTCTATGGTAGGTATTAACTTTATTCATATTGATAACTAAACTAAGATATGAGAAATTCATTAAATAACTTACAGGAGAACCCAGAGCTAGATAGTAACCTTGCAGGTATTATAGATCTTTATCCATTTTAACTTTTGTTAACGTAAGCATTTTTTTATTTATTTGAACAATGTAAGAGAAACTTGGTATAGTTGTCATACCAAGTCATGCAATATAGATTCTTTCAACACACAATAATTAATTAATTAATATTTCAGCTAAGCATTGTGACAAGTAACTATAATCCAAACTCTGAAGACTTATGGGTTCAAGTAATTATTGGCGGAAAGTAAGTTCTAGAACAGCATGAGTTAAGCCAACAAAGCAATCAAAACAACCAAGGATTTAGAAACATGAATTGATTTCCTTGGAAATGGTTTCATTTTGTTACTACATGTTTCCTTTCATTTTAATGGTAACTTCTATATTCCCTCTGTTCTTTCAAAAATAAATTTTTGTTTCCTTTTGGACCCAGGGCAATATAGCATGGCCACTTGCTTATGACAAAGAGATAATTCATGATGATCAGGGCATAATGGGAAGTTAGCTGTTTGTCACTCAAATGGTTAGGAGGATCCTTTGAAGTTTTATTTCTAGTTTTATAAAGAGTTCTGGCATACTTTGGACAAATAAAAACTCAGGTATATCATATAATTTTTTAAAGAGTGTTGAGTGCTAGCAAAACATGTATGCTTGAGTGTCTCCCAGCCTGGGGAACAGGAGTATAATTTGTTGTTGAATCAGATATCTATACAATAGTTGTCATGGCAGATAAGACTTAGAGGAAATTCCCTCCCACTGTTAGGGTTTTGCTTGGCTTCTGTTCACTGGTTACAGAGCAGTCAAAAGAACTGAGGGCGAAGCCTTTCTTATAAAGGCTGAAGGCATAAATTGATTTGTTATCAGTGAGTAGAATGTTACTATTAAATGAGACAGTGACATGCTTATGTTTTTCTATGGCAGCTGTATTAATTGGATTTTTTTATTATGACGTAACACTGTGCGACCAAATTAAGAGGCAGAGATAAGCAGAAGGCAGTCTGTGTAGGTTCATAGATTCGCAATTTTCTTGTCATTGCATTCAGTAGTATCTTGAAGCTAACGCAAATTACTCAGTTGATTTTAATGTTTCTGTTTAATTAAAGCAGAATCATTAAGTTCTTTGAGGTTTTACACCCTCCCCCCCATCTGATTTTCTCAGTGGTACTTGGGCTATATAGTATGATATTGCCAATCAGTTTTTCCCCAAGATGTGTATACATAATGGTACCTTTTAAATTTTTATTTATTTTTTTCTAAAGTACTCAAAATACCTTGTGTTTTCTGCCAGGCTTTCCCCGCATCTCAGTGCATTAAATTTGGCAAGGTTAATGAGCTATTCTGAGAGGAAAAACTGGAAGCTATGAATAAGGAAGGGGAAGCAACAGACATTCACAAGGATTTATTAAAGCCTGGCTTTCAAATGAGCGCTCTGAACTCTCCTTTATCCAAACAAGAGCATTATCACTTAAGAGAGTTGAATGTCCCTTATTGAGCATGTAACTCTCATAACTCAGGGTTCGACATACCCAGTGAATGCTTTATCCATAAGATATACAAAAATTCTATCTTTTAACTTTTTACTAGCTTATTTATTCTATATATTAGAAGGAACATGAAGGTTTTGAAAATTAATCTTATGCTGTACATTTAGAAATCATCAATATCAAAGGTAATTATTAAATTAAAGCAGAACTGAAGGATAATTTAATACTTTATAAAGTATCAGGCATTTTAATTGTTATCTCTTATCCACATGTTAACCTCCTAACCTACTTATCAGAATCCTTTAGGAAGCCCCAAGAGGCAAGTTTATCTGTTTTATGTTTACTTTCCAGAACATTGTGCTCACCATATGCTCCTGTGGCTAGTCTAACCCCGTCCATTTCTCCCTGTCTCCATTTCTATGCTTCTTTCCATAGGGCTAAACTGAGACTTCTGATGCCCCTTTACTTTGCCTTTTCCTGTTGAAGATGGTTACATAGAAGTTTTGACCTTTCCTATATTTTCTACTCTTATTCACCAAAACCCCAAATAAATATGTGAACTTGTTTGAAGCATGGAGTTCACTAATGTTTCAAAGATGTTTTTTATTGTCCTCATCACTATGCATTGTAGGACTGTGTGTTCTTCCAACTTGTATCCTGATAGAAATTTGGCATACACTGTGCAACTAGACTGTCCGTTTTTCTGATAAGTACTGTGACTATTGCCAGAACTTCTATTGGGGACCGTGGTTTATCACTCTATCTTCCTTGCCTTACTTCTTGCATCCAGATACTTTGCCTATTCATGTCATACCCCTAATAGGACACTTATGGATTCAGCATCGTAGACCAGGCAATGCCTTGACTAGCTGTTGAAAGTGAGCATATTTTTATATATGTTAGGGAGTTGAAAAGTTGTTAACTACATCAGCATTTCAGTGGAGGAATGATGCAAGCTTAGTCATTATGGTGTTTTGTGGTGTTCTCTATAAAGATTTTGATGATATTTTCATGGGGACATTGATGCACAACAGAGAAGGGAAGCTAGAGTCACACAAAGATGAAATGATGAAAGGTGCTATATTATATTTAATAGTCATGCCTGTTCATTCCTATGTTAAAACTGAAATTCCTGATATGTTAGAGCTTAGGCTTTTTGTTGTTAGGACTTAAATCTGTCATGGGGCTAGAGGCATGTGGAAAGATTGATATCTTAGTAAAAAGGCAACACTCTGTTTTTCCATTGTAAGAGGGTACAGGAAGAAGATAACATGTACCCACATTCAATTCATCCACATGTAGAAATGAATCAATAATTTCTTATCTTGGATAGTCCAACCTTCAGAATTTCAAACATAAGTTCCTTCTATGTAAATCTATAGTCTAAAGTATTTAGGGTATTTTATTAGTTTGAAATCGATATGTGGATACCAGGATGTCTCTTTATCTCTTACATTATTCTACACCAACTAGTATGTCATTTTAAAAGAAAACTTTCTTTGACATACTTGTTGCAACACACACACACACACACACACATACACACACACATACACACACACCCTGCTCTGAGATTAAAGTGACACTGATTTTGGTAAAGTGAAATTCTGAAGCTCAGCATTGCACTCATTCTGACTGTCAGTAACACACTGGTAGCAAGTGTGGTCTCCCCACCAGCGTAGATACAAGAGAGAAAGACAGACATCATTGGCATGTTTATATGTTCACATAGATGTTTATATCACATAGATGCCCTTTTCCCATTTCCTATCCTGAAACAAGGGAAAGAAGGCCCTGGACTCACAAGATATATCTGCCAAAGACAAACTGTCTTTTTCATGTGACAAACAAGAATGGGAATATGTTTCTCTTCTGAGTCAGTCAGGTACTCCCAAGTAATCTGATGATGTTATCCCAGTCACAGAAAGAGCAACACAGTCAAGAGAAAGGACTTCCAGGAGCAGTTGGAACCTCAAGATTCTTATACTTCTCATTTTCAAGTGGAATGTTAGACACCATGAGGGAGAGGGAAGATGCTGGAGGGAGAGCAAACCCTTACAATATAGTGAAGAGCTTCAGACTGGCTCACCTATGGTAGAGACTCAGGGTGGGTGAAGTGAGTCACAAGAACCTGGGACCCTATTTCTATAAAATGCATCTGTCAGAGGTTCTGGAGGACTTTCTGTAGAAAGCACACCTGAGGTCTAGGCCAGAGCCCACACCGTGACAGACACCACACAGACATCACTGGCAGTGAATGTCACAGAAGCAGAAGCAGTAGATGAAAGTCAGAGAATAAAAATGAAAATTTGTTTGGCTTCCTCTCTCTCTACCCAACTCTGTGGCTGTAAATACTGAACAGTTGGAGGTGGGAGAGAGTTCAACTACTCCTTCCCAACCCCCCTCCCACCAATCTTATTCTTTCCCATCTGAAGTAGAAGCAGGTAGGTGCTTTAAAGCAAATACAGGATAAATACATAAAACAAATAGCAAAAAGTGCAAAACACTAAAGCTAAGATAAAACCATTCAAACCATGAAACTGGCTAAAAGTATATATATATATATATATATATATATATATATATATATATATATATTACCCAATGCCATTTAAAAAAAACAACAACAACATTGTTCTGGAGTTGAAAGGCTTAAAGGACAGAAGAAGCAAATTATTAGGAATAGAAAACTATCTCTATATGTCCATGAATAAATCTCTAAATTTTTTTATTATATAAAGTTGTTAACAACTGGATGTTGACTTACCTCGTACAAGTCATGGCAAAGACCACATATATACACAGAATCATACTTCTGATACATATTTTTACTTTATTATGATGTCTGTTCACTATGTAGCACACAGTAGTCAGCTTGCCCCAGGGCTCATCTCTGCTTCTTAAGTAATGGGGCTGTAGTTGGTCCATGGACATCTCAGCCTATGTGTGGGTTCTGAGGATCTGAATTCTGGGTTTCACACTTTTCTTGCAAATGTTTTAACCACTGAGACATCTCTCCAGCCCTGACTTGAGATTCTGAAGGGTTGAAAATAGAATGAATTATAATTGCTTAAAGATTTGTCTTGTGAAATGAAGTCAGCAAGTTGACTTCAAAGCCAGTCCTAGAATAGGGAAGGAAAGCAACTGAATGACAGCCCCCACCTCTCTTTGTCTTCCTGGTCAAGACACTATGGACAGAAGAGTCCCTCAGTGTTTCCTGAGCTAATCTTGTGCACATTTTGAAAGATTTAATATTTAGAGGGTTTTCCATGAATACTTATTTAGCAGTCTATTTTATGGTACATATTGACTGCAGTCTCTCCCTGTAGCAATATAAGACAACCAATAAATTAATAATTTGTACATAATATATGACTGCTAAATAGATGACTAATAAGCACTATTAGGTTAAAAAAAGGTGATTTGTATAAAATGTAAAATCAGAATTATTACTTGTAGAAGAGAGAAAATCTTATGCAGAAAAGAGAAAAAATATTTTATTGCAGTATCCATCGAGGGGTTTTCATTTGTATCTTACTCCTCCTTTCAATTGTATAACTTTTTATAAACAAAGAACTATAAACAGTACCTTGATATTCATGAGTCTAATTAGTTGTACTTCCAAAGCCTACTGAGCTTCTTTTTTTCAAGTTCTGTGATTCTCTTAGGAAGGTACCTCAGTACTCATCCTGAAATTTAACCAAGTTGACCCAGTCTTTTGGATTTTCACTTGTGATGCCTTGATGTGAGCAATGAGTATTAGGCATCAGATGGATTTGCAGAGAGGGTGTTTGTTTTGAGACAGATGCTTCATCTCATCAGTTAAGAAACTTGGACATTTTCATGAAGAACATTATACTGGCTGCTTTTGTTTGTCAACTTGAATGAAGCCGGAGTTATGACAGAGAAAGGAGCCTCCGTGAGATCCAGCTGTAAGGCATTTTCTCAATTAGTGATCAAGTGGGGAGGGCCCAGCTCATTGTGGGTGGTGCCATCCCTGGGCTGGTAGTCTTGGGCTCTGTAAGAAAGCAAGCTGAGCAAGGCAGGGGAAGCAAGCCAGTAAACAGCACCCTCCATGGCCCTGCATCAGCTCCTGCCTCCAGGTTCCTTCCTGCTCTGCTTGAGTTCCAGTCCTGACTTCCTTCAGTGATGAACAGCAATGTGGAAGTGTAAGCTGAATAAACCCTTTCCTCCCCAACTTTCTTCTTGATCATGATGTTTTATGCAGGAATACAAACCCTGACTAAGATGAGCATCTAAATTTCTTGGTTTGTATTTCATCATGATGAAGTACTCAGGCTCATTAAAAACAAACAAACAAACAAACAAAAAAACCCCTCTCTTTCCTCTTGGTAGAACTAAGATGCATGCCTACCATTTGACTGACATGTGTTGCCCTTGGGCTCAAATGGAAGGTCACGTTGACCCACTGCACATTTTCACTTAAGAGCTGCTTTTAACAATTAGCCACCGGTATAGTTGTTTCTGGACCAACTTGAGTTTTTGGCACAATATGAAAAGCAATTGGGAAGTGTAAGTAAAAGCCTTCCATTTCAGAAGAAATAATGGCCCCATTTGCCATGGAAACCAGAGGACTTTATGAAAATGTACTCAACTGTTTTCCTTCGTGAGCCTAAAATTATTCTAAAAATAAGTTGTGTTCCTGGCATCTGTTAGCCCATGCACAGAGACCAAATCTCTTATGGTTCTCCCTCTTACAGAGAAGTGCCAGGTCATTTGAATTCTTCTTTTTTATTATGCGGAAGACGTACACACAGTAGGTTATCAATAAGAGTTTTAGTTAATTAAATTAAATTAAATATAATTTCATATGCAGCAGTTAATAATTTGAACACAGCCTATTAACACAGAGCCCAGCTAAAGAGACTAAATATGGGAAAAATTTCAAAATTAGGATGATTTCTGCTTAAACATTTTTCTCCTATTCTATAGATAATTTGTATTTGTCAGGGATAACAAAGAATGTTAAATTATGGTGAGGTTTTTAGGAGACAAATGAAAGTGAATAAAACAAAGAATCATAGTATTGACCTTAACTTTTGAGCTATAGACCCAAACTCAAATGCTTTTGTTTTTTAACATTGATGGATAAGAGTCAAGTGGAATAAGGCCAGATACCTGCTCAGTCTTACATACCACTGCAAAGGAATATATTACTTATTAATATTTAAGGATCTTTCATGCCAGGAGGCAAAACACCACTTGGTATTGCTAAGGGCAAGCTGACAGTGTGAAGGCATAAAAGGATGGAGACAATCCAAATCCCCTAAATAGAATGTGGCCAGAGGCTAGATAAAGCCTAGCTTTTGAGATCAATATTTCTGTGCTCATGTTTTCATTAGTTAAAGAAAAATATAATAAACACACCAAAGAGATGAAGCTATTGGCTGTAACATATGTTCATAATGCTTATTTCCATTCAATAAATATGCATATTGTGCCTCCATGCGCTATGTATTAGCTTCTGGGGACTAAGTGATCACTTCTGTCTTAGGGTTTCCATTGTTGTGAACAGATACCATGACCAAGGTAACTCTAAGGATAACATTTAATTGAGGCTAGCTTGCAGGTTCAGGGATTAAGCCCATTATCATCAAGGTGGGATCATACCAGTGTCCAGGCATATATGTGGCTGGAGGAGCTGAGAGTTCCACCTCTTGTTCTGAAGGCAGCTAGAAGACTGGCTCTCACATGGTTAGAAGGAGGGTCTTAAAGCCCATGTCTACACTTCATCCAACAAGACCAAACCTCCAAATAGTGCTATTCTCTGAGCTAAGCATATTCAAACTACCACAGATTCCTATCTTAAAATCATTTTTTGGCTCTGTAGGACCAAGTGTGGCCAAGAGCTTCTCAAAGATTACATAAAAAGAAGGGAAATTTGCTTCCCTACATGCCAATTGTAGAAGTGAACAAGAAGGATTTTAGGACATAGTTATAGAAACATGTTCCATAAGCCTCATAGCCTATAACTCAGAGAGCTATAACATAAAATTCATTGTCAATGCCAGGACGTTTGTGAAGGTGAATTGAACCCCCTTGATAACTATTCTGGGCTACAGGTGTGATCTGAGTAGATCAACACACTGTGCATGTATAGGATTATTTTGGAAACAAAACTGTTTCTTTTCCTGGTACTTGACCTTCTTGGTATTGGTAGAGACCCAAGGTTTCTTATATTAGAATTTCACTAACACTATGTGTCATTACCATAGTGTTCAGTTTGGAGATTGGTGGGGGACCTTGATGGTTTCAGCTTGGATGCTGAGGGCAGAAGTCTATATTTCAGGTGCATGATTGCCTGGGAGAATATGGTTATGATGAAGTACTATTTCATCAGAATGAAAAGAACTTTATCCCATAGTATGAAATGAAATAAAGACAGTGCAGATGCAATATTTGTCAAAGAATGCACATCTATTAATTTTAGCTCCGTGCTATAGTACAAAACTTTAGTAGAGAATGAATAGACAGAATTCATACTTTTACTAAGTGATGTGGAAAGAACATGGCTTCCTGGTATTGGAAAAATGAGACAGAAATGGTGGTGTGATCTAGCAGGAACATCCATGCCTCAGTTGAATCAGCACAAGTCAGCAAGAGAACTAGGGTCAACAGAGACTCCAGGAGTTCTCTGCTATGCCTCTCAACAAAGCAGAGATAGCATAGATTTGAGACCAACAAGCATTGCACATCTAGCTCTGCAAGCAAGCTTCCTCTCACAGTCCATCGAATCCTCTTTATACTCCCTCCAAACATCATGTATTTTTCATGGGTTTTGCCTCACCATGTGTCTTGCCTCAGCACTTGAGTCCGACTTAGCAATACTCCATGTGACTCTGTATCAGCTGACATCACTCTGCTAATCTGCCAAAAATCTAAGCAAGCAGCAAGAAACCACAGCATACCACTAGAAGTTTTTTGGTGCATTTCTCTCTATGGAACTCAACTACACAATGTAAGGTGGACCAATACATGCATGACATTAGCAAAGAATCCTTCATCACTCTTTCTGTCACATGATTACTTTAACAGACATCCTTTTACCCGTCTCTGCTTCAGAGAAACATTCCTTCATGTGTTTGTCCCAGGAAAAACCATTCAACACAACTGACTTTCCGTAGAACCTTTAAGTTTCCACTTCAACTTCCATTATTAGAAGTTTTTATTATCAGAATTGTAGTAGTACAGATTATATCTTTTTCATATCTACCCCCTAGATGTTGATTATAACATGTTTGTCATACAGTATATGACCCATGGATTGATAGAATAAAGGATGGAGTTGGTAGATGGTTATCAGTTTGCTTCATCTTTCACTAATGTCTCATCATCTTCTTTCCCAAGCTTTCCTATGAAGCCCCACCATGCCCATGCCCATGCCCATTCTGGATCTTCCTTTACAACCACACTTAAAGGACTGAAAATAAGCATATGGAACAAAGAAAGGCTATAATTTGAGGAAGGGAGGTTTTATAAATCAGGAAGAACATCTTTTTATTTTTCCTGAACATTGCAACACATTATTTACACAAAAGCTATCAACCACATCTATATAATACTCAGCAAGTGAACAGACAGGCTGGGACAAGGCTTTCCTGAAATATATTGTTGTCCACACCCATATTTATGTGTGTTTCTCCTGGAGGCAGAATGTTGCTCTTGATACCGAGTAAATGTTTATGTTGTGTTTATACTTATCCAAGACAAGAGACAGAGTCTTTATGTTTTCTAGACCATCTTGGCTCCGTATGAAATTCAGAGTCACAGTTTTATCTCTCTTTACTTCTACTTAATTCCCTTTCAATTAGCCAAGAGGTTGAGGAAAATGCAGGTGACAAGGGTTTGAATTACTTTAATGCCCAGTCATGCTATTTAAATCCACAGGATAATTACCCTCTGTTTACTGCATCTCACAGGATGCCCAGCCATACCTGAGCTAAAAGCAATGACCTTGTGTGTTGTAACAGTTACTTAAAGAAATAAGATCTACTGTTTGTTTGTCAAGATGGCTTAAAATTCTATTTTATTTCTGTCTAGTAAAAGCAGAAAGGAGTTGTTCATGTATGAGGGAGTGATCCTGTGGTTCCTGAGATAGAGCAAAACACATCATTATTCTAAGTGCACTGGTTTACAGTGGTATTTATAGGAAGTACTGCAAGTAAACTCCTATTAATCATTCTATTTCCCTTAAGAAGTCTACATTAAAATAAAAATTGCTTTTAAAGAGTTTACTTTAGGGAAGGCATTGTTTAGGAGAAATAAAAGTTGCATCATTCTGTAGATAACCTTTATTTAAAAGTTGAGCATTTAAGAATATTAGATTCCATCTTACACCAGTCAAAATGGCTAAGATCAAAAACTCAGGTGACAGCAGATGCTAGTGAGCATGTGGAGAAAGAGGAACACTCCTCCTTCATTGCTGGTGGGATTGAAAGCTGGTACAACCACTCTGGAAATCAGTCTGGCAGTTTCTCAGAAAATTGGACATAGTACTACCTGAGGACCCAGCTATACCATTCCTGTGCATATATATACCCAGAAGATATTCCAACATGTAATAAGGACACATGCTCCACTAGGTTCATAACAGCCATATTTATAATAGCCCGAAGTTGTAAACAATCCAGATGTCCCTCAACAAAGGAACAGATAAAATAAATGTGATACATTTACACAATGGAACACTACTCAGCTATTAAAAACAATGACTTCATGAAATTCACAGGCAAATGGATGGAACTTGAAAATATCATCCTGAGTGAGGTAACTCAGTCACAAAAGGACACACATGGTATGCACTCACTCATTATATCCATAATAAGTGGATATTAACCCAAAAATTCAGAATACCCAAGATTCAATTCACAGACCATATGAAGCCCAAGAAGGAAGACCAAAGTCTGGATGCTTCTGTGCTTCTTAGAAGGGGTAACAAAATACTCACAGGAGGAAATATGGAGACAAAGTGGAACAGAGACACAGGAAAGGCCATTCAGAGACTGCCCCACTTGGGGATCTATCCCATATAAAGTCACCAAACCCAGAAGCTATTGTGGATGCCAGCAAGTGCTTGCTGACAGGAGCCTGATATGGCTGTCTTCTGAGACAGGGGCAGATGCTGGCAGCCTACCACTGGACTCTTTGAAGGTTCCCTGATGTAGGAGCTGGAGAAGGAACTGAAGGAACTGAGCGTGTTTGCAGCAACAGTGTCAGCTGCCCAGACCCCCCAGACCTCCTGGGGACTGGACCACCAACCAAAGAGTACACATGGAGGGACCCTTGGCTCTGGCCTTGGCCGCAAATATGGCAGAGGGTGGCCTGGTTGGATGTCAGTGGAAGGAGCAGTCCTAGGCCTGAGGGTGTTTGATGCCCAGTGTAGGGGAAGGCCAGGGAAGGGAGCACCTTAATAGAGGCATGGGGAGGGAGGATGGGATAGGGTATTTCAGAAGAGGAGACATGGAAAGGGGTAAAACAATTGAAATGTCAATAAAGAAAATATCCAATGGAAAAAAAAAGAATATTAGCGAGCTCACTAGTCATTAAAATCGTAATGAGTTTGTGCACACGTGTAATTTTCTGATAACTAAGTTTTACAGTAACATTTCTTTTTATTAATCAAGTTATTCATTTATCTACATCCTGATTGCAGCTTCACCTCCTATCTGTCCTCAGATTCCTTCTCTCTTACCTCCCCTACCCTCTCATCCAACCTTCCTCTCCTCCTCAGAAAAGAGGAGGCTTCCCGTGGATATCAACTCACCTTGTATGTCAAGCTGCAGTAGGATTAGGTGTATCTTCTTCTATTGAGGCTAAGCAGGGCAGCCAAGTTAGGGGAAAAGGATCTCAAGGCAAGCAATGTAGTCACAGATCGCCACTATTCCTGCTTTAGGAATCCCACATCGTGAAGACCCAGCTACACAAGTGTTATGCATATGCAGAAGGCCTAGGTCCACTCCACACATGTTCTCTGGCTGGCAGTTCAGTCTCTATGAGACCCTATGGGCCCAGGTAATTGTTTCTGTAAGTTTTCTCATGGCATCCTTGACCTCTCCGGCTCCTTCAATACTTATAAGGTCCACTTAATGTTTGGTTGTGGGTCTCTACTTCAGTTCCATCAGTTTGGATACTCTCTCTCTGCCTTTTAGTAACTTTGGCTAAGAATTTGTCTATCTTGTTGATTTTCTCAAAGAACTATCATTTGTTTCATTGATTCTTTGTATTCTCTTTGTTTCTGTTTTCTTGAGGTCAGCCCTCAGTTTGATTATTTCCTGACAACTACTCCTCTTGAGTATATTTGCTTTTTTGTTCCAGATCTTCTGTTCTGGTGTACTATTAAGTTGCCAGTATGATATCTCTCCAATTTCTTTATGAAGGCGCTTAATGCAAGGAGCGCTCTTCTCACTACTACTTCTATTGTATCCATATGCTTGTGTGTGCTGTGCCTCTGTAGCCAAAGTTACTAAAAGGCAGAGGGGGAGAGAGAGAGAGAGAGGGAGAGAGAGAGACAGAGAGAGAGAGAGAGAGAGAGAGAGAGAGAGAAAGAGAGAGAGTCCAAATTAAGAAAATACGCAATAAGAAGAGGACATAAGAGAAACCAAGGAAATCCAAAGAATCATTTGGTTTTACTTCAAAAACCTATACTGCAAAATAATAGGAAAATCTAAACGAAATGGATAATTTTCTTGATAGATATTACTTAAATCACTATCAGGTAAACAATCTAAATAGACCTATAACACCTAAGAAAATAGAAGCAGTGATTGAAAGTCCTTAAACCAAAGCAAATGGCCAAATAATTTTAGTGGAAAATTCTACCAGACCTTCAAGGAAGAGCTAAAGTCTTAAGTTCTTTCTTTATTCCTTGACCTAGTGGTCCCTGAGTAGAGAACTGTTTGGTTTCCATGAGTTTATAGACATTCTGTGGTTATTGAAGTCCAGTTTTATTTCAAGATGACTTGATAGGAGACAGGGATTTATTTCAATTTTCTTGGGTATGTAGAGACTTGTTTTGTTATCAAACATATGGCTAACTTTGGAGAAGATTCAAAAATGTGCTGAGAAGAAGGTATTTGTGTGTGTTTGTGTGAAATATTCTGTAGATATCTGTTAGTCCATTTGAGTCATAAGCCAGCTAGTTCCATTGTTTCTCTGTTTAGTTTATGTCTAGATGACCTATCCATTTGTGAGAGAGGGATGTTGAAATCTCCCACTATTCATGTGTGGGGTTAATGTGTGATTTAAATTTTAGTAATATTTCTTTTACAAACATATGTGCCGTTGAATTTAGGGCATAGATGTTCATAACTGAGATGATATCTTGATGGATTGTCCCTTGATTAGTATGAAGTATCCTTTCAACTTTTTTGATTAATTTTGCTCAGGAGTCTGTTTTATTAGACATTAGAATCTCTATTCCAGCTTGCTTCTTGGGTTCTTTGGCTTGAAAAACTTTTATCCAGTTCTTTACCCTGAAGTAATATCTATCTTTTATGTTGAGGTGTATTTCTTGTATGCAGCTGAATGATGGCTCCCATTTCACATCTATTCTGATAATCTATGTCTTTTATTGGGAATTTAGTTCATTGATACTGAAGGATTTATTTATTTCACTTTTTAGTGGTCTTTATTATTTTCATTATATTGGATTTAAGGTCATTTTCTTCTGCTTCAGTTGTGTTAGGAAATCCAGGGCTTGCAGTGGGAAGACAGCTATGTTCTGGTGTTGCCTGTTGCTGTATTAAGATAGCTGGGCTCTGGTGGATCTCATATTGCTCTGGATTTTGTTTATGTGTCACTATGCTTGTCTTTAGCCATCTGTTTGTCCCTGGTGTTGGCAGAGCTCTGAGAATGCAGGCAGAAGGTCCAAAAATGGAGTGCAGGTTATAAGATGCAATTACTGTTGTTGGGTGTGCTTTAGGGGAACTCAGCAGGCAGGAGAGTGCAGGCAGGGGTCTTACCTGTTTGTTTGTTTGTTTGTTTGTTTGTTTTCTGGTGCAGGTACACCTCTGGGAATACAGACAATATTGTGGGTTGGAAAATGGAGTGCAGAAGACAAGTTGCATTTTGCTATTGCTGTGAGTGCCCCAGAGAATCTAGCATACAGGGGATTGGGTCAGAGGGAGGTGTCTTATCTGGTTTTCCCCAGTGTAGACAGGCCTCTGGGAATGTAGGCAGAGATGTAGGCTGGAAATGGACCACAGAGGACAATGCTGCTGCTGGGCTACAACAAACTTTCTCTTCAGTTCTCTCAGAGAATATAATTCACCTGATATCAGTGTAACAAAAAAGAGAAGTTTGTGAGACTAGACTATGAAATATCCCACTCTTACTTAGGAAGGGACTCATCATTAGAATAATAGTTTTTTTTCTGTTAGGCTGTGACAAAATAATGAATGCAATGACTTTCAAAAGAAATGCTTGTGGCTTTTACACCCAGTGGTAAGTAGACTTATAAGTGTGGCAGATATACATTAAACTTTGGGAGTATGTATCTGCTTTTCTAAGTAGTAAATTTCTGAGCTATAAAGTACATGTCAGTTCTTTAGATACATGTACCCAGCCTCACTAAGTAAGTTATATTTACATTGTTAATTTTGAGGAAATAGAGCTCTTTTGGGGATTGAAATATATACAATCTTTAACTGTATTAAAATCTTAGTGTACAGTAGATAAATAAAATTTAGGTAGGAACATAGCCAAAGAATTCAAATACAGAAGATGCTCAACTGTTGCAGAAATTATTCCGTATATTCTAACTCACTGTTATCCACATCAGATCATTTGTATCCCTTGAAAGAAACATCCAGAACAATAATCAAGCACAATACAAGCATAAGTGTGTCTTCAGGGGAAATATATATATATATATATATATATATATATATATATATATATATATATCTCAAATATGTATATACATATTTGAACAATAGCCAACTGACCTGGCTGGTTTTGTGTGTCAGCTTGTTGACACAGGCTGGAATTACCACAAAGACAGGAGCTTCAGTTGGGAAAATGCCTCCATGAGATCCAGCTGTGGGGCATTTTTCTCAATTAGTGATTAAGGGGGAAGGGCCCATTGTGGGTGGTGCCATCCCTGGGTTGGTAGTCTTGGGTTCTATAAGAGAGCAGGCTGAACAAGCCAGGAAAAGCAAGCTAGTAAGGAACATCCCTCCATGGCCTCTGTATCAACTCCTGCTTCATGACCTGCTTGAGTTCCAGTCCTGACTTCCTTTGGTGATGAACAGCAATGTGAAAGTGTTAGCTGAATAAACCCTTTCCTCCCCAATTTGTTTCTTGGTCATGACGTTTGTACAGGGATAGAAACCCTGACTAAGACACCAACTAAGACACATGTTATGAACATGTGAACTTATGTATATATAAAGTTTAAAGCCAATATCCAGGCACTAAATTTCTTTGAAAACTAGAGAATTTTCTGCTACATGAAAATACTGTATTAGATACTCAAACAACCCTGATCTGTGGGTAAATTATGTAAATACTTTGTACTTCATATCCTTATCTTAAAGTGGAGCAAATGATAGCATCTGGTGTATCAAGCTTTCGTGAAGATTTGATGTTGTGACATTAGTCAATGCTCAGAGGTAGGAAATAATATACAAAATCCAATAAAGTATAGAGACTTCAGACAGCTTTTGTTATCATTTTCTCTAGTTGTGCCATGTGGATGATCATTCATAACTATGAGAAAATGACAACAGAATTACACTGAATACTCTAATAATAAGTCCTACCTCAATTATTCAGTATCATTTATAATTTAATTTTCTTATTTTAAGATGGTACAGCTATGTAACCATGCCTATATTGTCAAAACATAAAAGCTGGAGGTCATTTTAAAAGCTATTTACTTCACTGACTTGATACTCTTTCACACTTTTTAAAGGAAAAAGATGAACTTAGAATACTCCATATGAGTGGAAAATTGTTGGAGAGGTAAGGATTTGCTTTCTGATAGGATCTGAGAACCTATGAAAATCATACTTACTTACTACCCAATCAAAAGCCCATGCCTAATGTGGTTGTAGTAGTGAGGTCTAATTTAATATTGCTTTTTAATCTTAATTGTCATGGCATCCAGCGGCTTTCTAAATACTTATGCTTATGCGGGTAGACAAGTGCTACTGTAAGCTTTAATCAGAGTAGCTTGGTCCTTGCCACGAATAGTACTGGATGCAGAGATGCATCACTGCTGTAGATGCTGAGAATCAGCAAAAGCCAAGAGCTCAGAAGTAAACAGGGTACTTACACCACCCTGTACCCTCAGGAGACAATTAGAGAGAAAGAGTAAAATGTTGTCTTCTGGGCATGGCACGCCCAGCATAGCCATGACCTCATAGCAGCTGTGGCTGGCTGCCATAGGCCTGTACAAGACTGGGCCTATCAAGAGTCAATCACGAATGAGGAAGAACTTAAAGTGCCTCTCCTTTCCCTGCGTTCCTGCTGGACTATTGGCTATTGGTAGATTCTGGAAGAGGGTCAGTTATTATCTTTAGTTGGGATTCTACTAAGAAGCTCATTAGGATACATTGTATACTTAATAAACCCATAGTCACACTGATGATCCTGGTTAAACTCAGTAAGTTTCAAATGATAAAGTAGTAACAGCCTAAGAAAACAAAATGACAGAAAGAAAGTCATGATTGTGGGAAGAGGGCTTGCTCATGAGGAGGGTGAGTAATAGAGATAGAAGGGCTTAGTAGAGGGTTATAATAAATACAGTTCACATTATATTTGTATGAAATTTTTAGAGAACAAACACAAAATATAAAACACAAGTATCTTAAAAATAGTATTTACAGGAGAAAATGAAATAAAGGAGATTTTGTTACTCAACACAATTGACTGATAAGATTTTACAGTTCATAGACTGTTAGTTGGTGTTGCTTATTTGATTTTTAAATTTTATTCCTGTGGGACAAATACTTCCTTTACTGCTGTCTAATGCTGTCTCAGAGTTGTACATTTATACACATTTTGAGTCAGTATGATTTTCTAGGAATTAAGTGCTAATTATGTCACTAAGAAGTTAAAGTTTGAAATACATGATTTAATTTTATTTACAATTCTAAGACAAGAGACTACTCTGAGAATGTGAAGGTAAACCATCTTTGTAATTTGTCAGCTTTGACAGAGACACAAGCAGTTAACATTATTTCAGTCCATACATTGGCTCACTTGACCTTGATTTAAGAAATATACCTTTGCAAATATGTTTTGCTGAATAAATGGGGCTTTAACACTCTGGAAATGTTTTAATGCATATAAAAAATAAAACAAAGCAAAATAAACAACTTTCCTTTTTTTAAATTTAGCTCAATATGTTTCTTTTTTTCAATTTTTATTAGTTTTTTTCTTCATTTACATTTCAAATACTATCCCAAAAGTCCCCTATACCTTCCCCCAGCTCTGCTCCCCTACCCACCCACTCCTACTTCTTGGCTCTGGTATTCCCCTGTACTGGGGCATATAAAGTTTGCAAGACCCAGGGGCCTCTCTTCCCAGTGATGGCTGACTAGGCCATCTTCTGCTACATATGTAGCTAGAGACACAAGCTCAGGGGGTACTGGTTAGTTCATATTGTTGTTCCACCTATAGGGTTGCAGACCCCTTCAGCTCCTTGGGCAATTTCTCTAGCTCCTCCATTGGGGGCCCTGTGTTCCATCCAATAGATGATTGTGAGCATCCACTTCTGTATTTGCCAGGCACTGGCATAGCCTCACAAGAGAGACAGNTATATCAGGGTCCTTTCAGCAAAATCTTGCTGGCGTATGCAATAGTGTCTGTATTTGGTGGCTGATTATGGGATGGATCCCTGCGTGGGATAGTCTCTGGATGGTCCATCCTTTCGTCTTAGCTCCAAACTTTGTCTCTATAACTCCTTCCAGGGGTATTTTGTTCCCTGTTCTAAGNAGGAATGAAGTATTCACACGTTGGTCTTCCTTGATTTTCTTGTGTTTTGCAAATTGTATCTTGGGTATTCTAAGTTTCTTGGCTAATATCCACTTATCAGTGAGTACATATCAAGTGACTTCTTTTGTGATTGGGTTACCTCACTCAGGATGATATCCTGCAGATACACCCATTTGCCCAAGATAAACAACTTTTCAAAATGACGAAAACACCAAATTCTATAAACTGGGATTGCCATTTTTTCCTTCAGCAAAATTTTGTCACTGAGTCTGTTCCAGTGAGTGCTTACTTACAGCAGAGAGTTGTCATTGAATACTCTGTCAAAATTGGCTCAGCACTAAGCTTCAGGCAGAACAGTGAGGCATTTAGTGAAAGGAAAACAAAAATAAAACAGAATCTCAAGCTTCATAGCAATATCTTGAAACCAGGAGCATGATAGCCCTGCAGGGCAACCAAGGTCGAATTCAGAAGTGAAGGCCAAATGCTGCCCAGCAGAGCTTGGAATCATCCTGGAATTAAAAAGACATTACTAAGAAATTGCTCCTAAGACCCAAGCTCAATTATGTGGCTTATTTCCCTTTGTCAACTGTTAACTTCAGAAAATGCCTCACTCCATAGGATGTTACAGGAACTTTACTTGGCATGTGTAGAATAAGGAGTTAATTCTTAGATGTTCTTTCCCCAGTGAAACCTTTCAAAGGTTTAGCGGGTGTAAATGATCATGTGATCCCTGATTACAGATCACTATGTCCACTAGAGGAACCTTAGAGGTGTCATCTTAGGCATTTCAATGCGTAAGCAGGCACATAGTTCAACAGGGCAAAGGCACAGAACATATCTTTTAACCTAATAGTCATGATGTTTGGCAAGTTTGGAATTGCCAAAGTGAAGAAGTACCTGCTGCCTAAACCTCTGGAGAACAAAATTCAGTTAATCTGGGAAGAGGTTCATGAGCCCCCACGCCTGCAGAGGAGCTATGAAAAGTTGATGATCTCCCGGAGAGGAAGATTCTATTTTCTCTGAGGATGTGGCCCAAACATGTTGACCAGGCTGTGGTGAATGGCACACAATCAGAACTTCATGAACAGCACATAAATGAAGCCAAAAGGTTATTAAATTAGAAAGAGAAGAGGATGATATGGAATTGTGGGTAGGAGTTACTGGTCTGGGAAAAGTTAAACAAAAACATTGAGGATGATCGAAATGTAATATATGAAATTCTCAATGAATTTTATTTTTAAAAATAAAACAATTGCTCTATAGAAAAGAACAAAATCTCAACTCCACAGACCTCTATAATCCACTCATATTGGGAATTTGCAACTAGGAGACAGGGTGATGAGAATAACATATTTCAGTGTTTTATAAAAGCATAGAACATTCACATTAGGTAGACAATCTGGAAAAATATTTCTATCTTGAAAAGAAAAATAACTTAGTTGCTGAACTTCTTTAACTTCACTTTAATTTAAACTGTATGAACCTTAAATCATTCTAATTAAAGCCTGTCATTAACTCAGAAACCTCAGCTTGGCATAAAAAATCTGGCATAAAGTGATATTAAATATTTTTACACGGTCATAAATTATCAAATTACTTCATGAGCTGTTTTTCATAAGGAATAGGACGAGCTCAGACACTAGATGAAGTGATCTGTGTGGTTTTATATAAGGATGCATATTATTCAATAGCAAAAGGCAATTTCTGTTGTTTATTGCTTTAATTGCGAAAGAGTACAAAAGCTTGTGCAGTCTCTAGGTTCATAGAAGATTCTAGAACTCCATTGTTTGTCGGAGAAGGGGGATTCAGAACTTCATGTGCAGGAGAATAATTTCTGTGGCTGTGACATTTTGACATTATGAAAAGTGGTATAAACCGGAAGTCCACCTTCCCCTTGTCTTCATTTTTCCCCCAGTATTTCTAGAGAAATAACCATTTTACACTGTACTTAGCATATTTCTTTGTTACATGTATCTCCACATATAGATGCCCATGAGATGCATCATGGTAAGTTCTGCTAGGTACAACATGAGTGAAATGAAGCAAACATGCACAAGGAAGTGGCTGAGGAGCCAAGGGGTTTGTGCATATCTGCTTCAGACTAGACTAGCCCCAAGCATTCACTGTGGAAGGCAGGCAGAAACACCAGTCTTCAAAATCTGTCTAGTCACATAGCAGCCTTGGATGTAGGTTTACATAAAGTGGAAATCAAAGGGGAGCTGCAAAGTTGAAACAACGGCTTTTCTCTATGCCTAAAACCAGTAGGCATATTGGAGTCTAGTGGGTGAGAGAAAAGCCACCTTGAAGTTGATCCCCTGTTCAGCAAAGGGCAATAGAACACATTTGGAAACCACACTCAGAACACAGGTGCCCAATTACATCCAATTTTTACATGGAATATGAGTTTAGACTGAAAAAAGAAACTCCCCAAGAAGGATGTTGGCACACGAGAGTGATACTGAAAATATTTAACTACTGAGACAGCATGGGATCTGACCCCTCAAAGTGGGGAGACAATCAGAAGAATATCACTTCTACTGTATCTCAGAGCAGGGCAGTGGGGATCCACTTAGACCTTCCAAGCTGTCAAATGATACAATCAGTGTGCTTCTCAAAAACACTAATTAATAAACTACAGAAGAAGAATGGAAGGAATTAGGCATACAATCCAGTTCGCATGTGGCTTTGTAACCATGATGTGTTCAGGAACTCAATTAGGGTTGTAGCAGCTGGAATATAAATGAAGATGAATAGATTTGGAAGATGCATTCAGATTAGAACAAAGAGGGAGATAAAGATCATTTTGAGAGCCGGAGCTTATGTCCAAGGCAGACTTATAAGTATTTATACATGTGATACTTTGGATGTTACATGTCCCCAAAGGCTTGGTCTCTATGCTGAGGTACGATACTGGTAGGCATTTGAAGCTTTAAAAGCAGGGTCTTGATGGATAGAAGTCAGGAAGCAAAAAAGGGTATGATATTGGGACCTGGGTCTTCTCTTCTCATGTTCTTCATCTTCCTTCACACCTCCTCCCTCCTTTTCTTCTCCTCACCTCTCCTCCCATGCCCCTCCTCCCTTTCTTTTATTTACCCTCACCTGTTCCCTCCCTCGCTCCATCCTCATTCTCTACTTACCCTCTCATATCCTCTCCCTTGTTCTTTTATCCCTCCCTCTCTTCATTCCTATCTTTCTTCTTTTCCTAGTCCTACATGAACATGTTTCTCTTGTCCCTACCCACTTCTGCAATGGTGTGCTGCCTCACTACCAGCCAAAGAAAAGGGACTAATTATTTCTATACTGAAATCTATCAAACTCTGAGCTAAGCAAACATCTTGACACTCCCTTGGTTTTCTCAGTCTGTACAGCCACGGAAAGTGATTGGAATGTCCTTAAAAGAAGTAGCTGGACAGTGGTGGCACACGCCTTTAATCCCAGCACTTGGGAGGCAGAGGCAGATGGATTTCTGAGTTTGAGGCCAGTCTGGTCTTCAGAGTGAGTTCCAGGACAGCCAAGGGTACACAGAGAAATCCTGTCTTGAAAAACAAAAACAAAAACAAAAACAAGATAAAAAAAAAAGAAAAAAGAAAAAAAAAGCACTCATCACTTAGTTGTTTTCTTTTCCAGATTAAGACAAGTATAGTACCCTGAACAAGTTATAGGACACCCTCTATGGTCCAGTTGCTTCATCTGTAGAGGGGAAATATAATAGTAATTCTTTCATTGTCTTATAGGACTTAGTGTTAGCCAAGTAAATTTATCTAGCACATATCTGCATATGTTATTATAATCTAATATCTATAATCACATATTATCTACCTATCATCTGTCTTTCTACCTATCTTTCTATCAATATCTATTATCTGTCTGTCTATCTATCATCTATTGTTCATCTATCTATGTATATATCATCAATCATCTATCTTTCTATATGTTGACTATCATCTATTTATCTCTTATATATTAGCCTAAAGAGACAAAGAATTAGCCTCTATAGTTGCAGAGACTGACTAGCCTGTAGTCTGTAGGGAAACAGAAGGCTGGAGAGCCAATACATCAGATGCTTGAATATATGTGTGAATATAGGAAAAGGATAATAATAAAGAAAAAGTATCACATACAAGATAAAGGACAACTTGCAGGAACAAAATTCTGCATTCTAAAATGCTTCTACTAACCTTCAACTGACTGGACAAGATCTCATCATTAGTGAGGGCTGTTTGTGTTCCTGAATCAATTCAATCCCATGCAAGTATTAACTAGACACCCACCCCTACAACCACACCCAGAATAATTGTCTAGGAACTCTGTGGTCCTGGTATGTTGACATGTATGATTAATTGGTCACAGAAGTCAAGGTGCACACTGTGTATGGGAGATACCTCATATGCCATGTGTCTAGTGTGGTGCAGAAAGTGAGCCCTCAGCAAGTTTTTTTAATTATCATGATAAAAATCATAAAATAGTGATCTGGAAATATCTAATTACCTGAGGATTTGGGGCTGGAGCACCTTGAGTTCTTCCATAGCACTAAGAGAATAGATGTATATAATTGGAATAAAGAGACTGTATCTTTTAAAACTGATTAATTAATTAGTTAAAACACAGGGCCATGCATATTCTATGCAAGTTTTATGCCTCTTAACTATATCCCAATCCTAAACAATACAACTTTAAAAAATGATGGTAGAGTCACTATGCTGTAA
Source organism: Mus pahari (assembly GCF_900095145.1). NCBI lineage: Eukaryota > Metazoa > Chordata > Mammalia > Rodentia > Muridae > Mus > Mus pahari. The sequence goes on along the minus strand of NC_034608.1, from coordinate 26,584,361 downwards.
GAAATGAAACATGGAATGAATATGTGAAGGACAATGAACAAAATCTTCAAGAACCAGGGAAGGTCAACAGTATTGTAAAGAGAACTCAATATAAGGAAATGACTTCTATTTGGAGATGGGGGTATTGCTGGTGATCTTTGGGTGTTCCATTTCCACTGACTTAGTGAGTCATTTATGAATACTTCCAAGGTCAAGAAGCAGACTAATATCAGGACGTACACATTTATCACTGTGCTTGAGTACAAAACATTTACATTAGGTATTGCATTACTTTTCTATACTCCCATAACTAACTTCCACAGACTAAGAGGATTCAATTTGCTGCCTTGTGGTTGTTAAGGTCAGAAGTCCAAGATCAAGGTGTGAGTAGAGTTGGCTCATTCTACAGGTGTTGAGAAGAATCTGATCAAGTCTCTCTCTAGTTTAGGGTGCTTTCTGGGAATTGTTAACACAATGGTACTCTATTTTTCCCCTTGTCCTGCCCCCGTACATATCTTTTTCTCTTTATACTGTCTTCCTTTATGTAGGTCTCGGCCATAACTGATCATGGATAAACTATTTTAAATAATTATATTTACAAATATATTATTACAAATAATGGTCTTCTTCTGAGATATTTTGGGTTAGAATTTGAGGATGGGAGTTGGGTAGAAGCTTAACTCATCTTATTACATATTAAGGTGTGATGCTTAAGTTGAAATATTTAGTGTTGGTTAGGAGTAATTGTGAAAAAATACAAAAATGAAAGGGAGTGAGGGGGAAAAGAGGAAAGGGAAGAGAAAAAGGGGAGGTGGTGGAGGAAGAACCAGAGGGAGAATAGGAAAAGGAGGAAGAGAGGAGAGAAAATTAAGGTCAATGAATGTCACCTAATTTTGTCTTCCAGAGCAGAAGGACGGATTTGACAATTTCTACCTAGTGCTGGTCTGACTTTGTCACACAGTATTGCTTGACTCCCATTTGGGCATTTGATAATACAGGTGGACAGTTCCTTACAGTTAAGAGAAATAGTTACTGGCATGAGTGTGTAAAACATAGGGACATCAGTAATCCTCTCAGGCTGCCTAGAATAGCTTCACATATGATTATATTTAATGCTCAAATTAGGATGTTATGCTCTATAGCAGATTTAGAAAAGGACGTTGTGGAAGAAATTCATTCAACAGAGGGAGTTTAAGGTACCTACTGCTGAAACATTTTCTACCTTCATTGCTCTGGTACAGTTAGTTTTATTTGGAGACTGTCAGTTCACTTGGAATTGAATCATCTCCTAACACTCCTATGTCCTAGTTCTTAAGATGACCGTTAGCAGCACATACCACTTGCAACTGAGTTGCTTATCCTTAATCCTCATGGTGGCCAATTCTGTCTCTGTTGTTGAACTTCCACGCCCTTATTTCATTCAGTGGACAGATGACTTGTTGGACACTTTTTCAGTTATAGATGAGAATAAAAGAGAAGGAGCCTGTGCCCTCATGAGATTTTCTTGCTAGTTGGATATGTTCAATAGCAAAAAGAAGAAGTGCCATGCAGAGCAGAATGGAAAAGAGCCAAGGAAACAATCTTAGAACAGAAGAGCCAGGGTCTCTGGTGACAATGGAGACTGTCTTAGATTTCTATTGTTATGATAAAAAGTAAAAAGAAAAGGGGGAAAATGTGATCATAATCAAATTATAGAAAATGGGGTTTCTCTCAGCTTATAACTCTTAGGTCACACTCTATTACTAAGGGAATTTGGGGGCAGAAACCTGGAGGCAGGAGCTGATGCAGAGTCCAGGAAGGCATGCTGCTTTCTGACTGACTTCTCATGGCTTACTCATCCTACTTTCTTATAACACAAAGGACCACAAGGCCAGAGGTGACACCATCCTCAGTGATCTGTGTCCTCTCATATCAATTATCAATCAAGAAAACGAGTATCAGGCTTGCCCTCAGGACAGTCTGCTATGACCACTTTCTCAATTGAGGTTCCCTCTCCCAAAAACGATTGTAGCTTGTGTCACATTGACATAGAACTAACCAACCCACTGACTTCACATTCCCTCATGCTACTGTATTTTCTCAAAATACTGGCAAATTGGCATACTGATTTTCTAGCTTGTTTCAAGGAAATTTACCTTTTCAATGCACAAGTTTGGGTTAAAATGATGTACACTGAATGACAAGAGTAATTATAGGCACATAGACAGATTTCCTTCTTTTAATGTAACATATTCTAAAAAAAAATCATTTGTGCATAAAAATGGAGAGGGTGTAATAATAAACCTAAGATCTATTTTCAACAATTGTTAGAAACCTTGGTGTTTTCCCATTAATTTATAGGGCTATGTCTCATGGAACAATAAGTGATTATCACTCACTTTTGTCCAATTTTAGTAGTAGAAATTAATTTTAAAAATTCTCTCAGTATTATGGACTAAAATGATGCCTAAGGCTTTATACTTTGGGATATTTTTCTCTGTAATAAAGTTCCAGTATGATGGGAGTCTGCCTTGGTGTAATTTAATGAGAATATATTACCCAATAGTGCTAATACAGACACTTGACAGAGGGATGCTGTCCACAAAGCAATGTGGAACTCTGTCTCTCTTTATTCTGATAGTAGGACTTCCTTTTGTAAACCTCCATCCACTCAAAGCCTCCTACGCATGTGTATTGGAATGTGGTTATGGTTGTGCATAGTTATTCCGAGTGGGAGATGAGGAAGGAAAGTCTAAAAGTGAGATGTGTTCAAATGCCCAGGGCTCCCTATGGAAGAGTCATTCTGTATTAAAGATGTCATCATTGCTGCCTTCCATAGAACAGTGGGGCACATTTTCCTCTGAGGATTTATAGCAGCCCAATATCTACCTGGCAGGTCACAGAACCAGGCAGCTTAGAGAGAAACTGCTTTGAGACTTGTACGTGCTATGCAGACAGAGCGAGAATAATCACTGTGAAGCTTGCATTTGGGAAAACAGATTCTTAAGCAAAATATGAGTTCTTCTAGCTGCTATTTGATACTGAGAAATAAATACGAGAAGAATGGCCAAAATCGTGAAGGAAAGTTTAAAAAAACACACAAGAAGTCTGGAGCAAGCTTCCTGGTGAAACATGGAAGCCAATTTAGGGCATTCAATTTCCAGTCTTAGCTCCATAAGCATAAATAACTTGCATCCTATTGGACTCTGTTACGAGTAAGGAGATGCTCCAAGTACATTTTCTCTCCCATTATGGAGCCACTGACCTTTGTCAAAGTAAGAAGACTTCAGGCAATTTGCTCCCAGCCATTCCTTCAAGTCAATATTATGGATAACTTTACACAGTTTAATGTATTCTGCTTCTAAAGTCCATTCCCTAGTCCATTGTCACAGTGCTCCACTTCTCAGTAACATATAGAAATTACTTTATTCTGTATAGCTGGAAGTCACGATTTTATGTTTGGAAGTGCATCATGAAGACAAGAACACTGTGGATAACAAATGCCTGTTTTACTGGCCAGAGCATATTCAGAGTCTATAAAATGCAAGCTGTACCGTGAGGATTGGGGTTGGTTTCTTACCACTATAGCAAAACCCACACTAATGCAGCTTTGGAGCTGTTCTGTGGCTCTATCGTGAAGACCTTTATCTTATTCAACCTATAGCTCTTTCCTGCAAACCTGGCTACATTCTCCAAGACTGTTAGGGAATGAATAGCGTCACTGGGCATTCAAAGCCCAGGCTGTGATTTGTCCTTCTTGAGGAACACAGTAGCATCTGTGCCAGTTTGGGAAAACCGTCTTCAGTTATCTAAGTGTTAAACCTCAAAAGAAAAATCTAGGTTCTGTGCTGAACAGGAAGACAGTAAGTTGGCGGTAAAAGTGTAAATTCATTGTCAATGGAAATGCCAGGGCCTTGGAGACAGGGAGAAGCTTGAAAGCTTTGGGGTATTCTGGTTGGTATGTACTACGTTACAGAGAAGTTGATTGAAGTCTAGTGATATCAAATGATGTGTCAGTCCTAGTATAATAGCCTAGTATGACGAACACCAGGCCTCCTAATACTGTGACCTCCCAAGACTTCCAATGCTGTCTTCTTTTCCAAACCCTTGATTTAACAATGGGATGTAACACAGTGAGTAACCCATGGTCAGATAAGGATTCTGTACTTACATATTTCTATTTCCAGTTGGAAAAACTAACTTCTTAATGTAGTTTGAGAGAGGAACTTTGCTTTGCTCTCTGTGTATACTTTTATATCTTCATCAAGGCCTTGCTTAAATTTTATGCATTGCACCAATTTTAAGTGTACAAACATACATTTTTTAATGTATTCACTAAAAATGTCTAACCATCAACCACTCCCAGTTCCAGAAAGGTTGTATCACTCTTAAGCACCTGTACACATTAGTGATTATAATCTGTTTCCCGCCGCTCAGCGTGGGCTTGCGGGACAATCAATACCTATTATCTTTCTATAGACTGGTCTGGTATGTTTTCAACTTCAAAAATAGCATAATATTGTATTTTTACAATAGGCTTATTTCACTTAGCACAATGTTATGTTGGCTTATAAATGTTATTCATTTCTCTTTAATGATAACCACCATCCCATGTATGACTACCCAGAGTTCAGTTTATCTTTTCTTCAGTTGCTGGGCTTTTAAACTTTTCCTCTTTTTGTCTTCTGTGAATAATGCTCACTTGAAAATTGATCAGTTAATACTTACGTTTTCATAGTGTATATGTGTTACATTTTCAGTTGAAAGGTTGTTTCCATTTTTGGATCCCACTTGATGAGGGGGAGTATTGTGAAATAATGTCTTCTGGACATGTGATAACCACTGTACTCATGGATATACAGTAAACCATGACAGGAATATACTGGGCAGGGGTTAGCACTCGCTCGCTGTATGATGGTGAGATGAAGTGGGATGTGCCATGAATCTGATTCATTCATAAAAGTTTGTATATTCATGACATCATTTGCCAATACTGACATTCTGTGCTAACGAATGGCTTCTAGCCATTTTAGTCTTCGTTTATGAAGAAGTGAAAAGTGAGTTCCTATGAGGTGAACTTCAGTCAATGGTGATTAGAGTGGAGGAAACCATGTTTTCTCTTCTGCTGTTACAGTGGGAACATTGACATGAGGTGTTTTTGAGGTGCTATGGAAGAGCCTGTGAGATAACCACTGAGTTACTATTAACATTATTTAGTAAAGTTATTGAGATTAATCTTACTTAAACATGATAGCGAATATAGGCTTTTATTTTTTATTCCTTCTGGTTCATATTGCTATAAATGGATATAGTCAACTTGTGCTGACTGACAATTCTACAGCAAGAAAACTGAGAGGATTTAACTTGTCTGTGTCTATTCCCTCAGCAGCAAAGCTCGGACAAATTAAGAATAGCTCACTTTTCAAGGGAAAATGTTTGACTTTCTATTATTATCATTAATTGCTATTATTTATTGTAATACTGGTGGTGGCACTACAGATTAACCCAGTGTCTTCTGCTTTCTTGGCAAATGTTCTCCCACTGAGCTACACAGGCCCTTAAATAAGTTTCTAAGAAAGTGCAGAGAATCCAGAGGCTCAAATGGGTATCATCATAACATTTAATATTCATGACTAAATTATACACATAGTGTAACTAGTGCTGTTTATGGTACAAATAGGTGTTTGAAGAAGGAAATTCTTCAATAGAGACAGGCAGACATTACAGAAGCCTGCCTAGGATGTTTCTAGGAAGTTTATGACAGCCTTTTGGGAAGGAAGGGCATACTTCATTTTCAAGCCAGTATAAAGGAAAATGTTCACAGTTTTCTTTCTTTCATCTGGGTAGTCAGTAAAGATCTATCCTGCCATCTTAAAGAATGTTTTGTTAAATCTTTAGCTTAAGAATTTGAAGGAGCATTTTAGGAGGAGGAACAGTGAGGGGTCAGGTTAAGGTCAAGGTCATGAACTTCTGGGCAGGAACCTGTATGCATAGGTTTGGCTGAGATTCCTCTACTTTCTGGGCAGCCTCCCTGTCCTTCCCAATCTGCTGAGCTTTTGACTGCTTATTTAAAACTACAGATTATTCTTTCCTAAGTCGTGGAAAATGGCTAAGTGGATCTAACCAGCCTAAGTTACAAAGTAAATGATTCAAGGAAATTGTATGTGGAATTTTATTTTCAAAAAATGAAAGCCAACTTTGCCTCAGTTGTAGTAACAGAGCAACTTCAATGTCTGAAGAAATATACGAAGTATTTTTCCTAGTCATAATTGTTGATTAGCACGGCCTTCTTCCTGCACCACATCTTCCACCACTTCTGTGTCTTGATGTGCTCCTGGGATGCTTGTATTTCCTAGAAAAAAAAATTGTTTTGCATTACTTGTCTCTATTACCCCAGGACTTCTGTTAGACTTCCTTGTCATGGGTTGTTGCTAAGAGACTGTTACTTCATTCAAATGAACCAATTTTCTGGGCAAGATTCTTTGTTCTTTCATCTATGTAGGATGATAAAACAGAGATGCATGCGATGAGAAGGACATTATTTAGAGGGCTAATGATATAGGTTGAGACAAAGTTAGCTGAAAGTAAAGCTGGTGCCCATTTTCTAGTTATTTAAACTCATGCTTGCATGAAACCTATTGGAACTTGAGGTAGAACAGAGTTCCCTCTTAGTCTCAGACACATTTGAAACCTTTACATATTCCAATCACACATATTCATCTTCAATTTTTAATAAAAGTAACTGAGTAGAATCTACTTAAACTGAATATTTGTTTCAAAATATGGAATATGGATCAAATTCTCACTTTCCACAAATATTCCAAAAAATGTAACACCATGAACAAATTCCGCAGCCAACAGCCTTCAGTCTAACCAATGGTCCTATAGTGACTGATATCAGTTGGAATGAGCCAAGCAGCAGTAAAAGCCTGAGAATATTCATTGGGTTAGTATAAAATATGACATGAACTTATAGGCATCAGTAAATTCATATGTTTCTTACAAAAGAGTCCATTTTTTTCAGAGTCCATCTAATTACCAGGATTCTTTACCTCGTTTGTGTAGTTCTAAAATTTGAAGGAAATAAAACAGTACTGAGATTTGTGTTAGTTGGCACTGTGTTTGCTCTTTTAAGCTATGTGACTTTTTGAGATTTTTGGAATCAAAAAAAAAATAAATTAAAACAACCTTTGTTCGGTTGTTTACAGTGGACCCACACAAGATGATACTGAGCTTTTAAAAGATAGATGAGATGTGTTCCCATCCTAGATGGCAGAAACTTGCCTGCTATAGGTGCCAGTAGTCCTTTGTAGGACAAAACAATGGTCATAAGAGTCCTATCCTTCCATGCTCTGGAATGTCTCTATCTTTTAAATGGATTTGTTGACTGTGGTGGCTAAGTGGACATGTTTGTATCTTTCTCACGCTTTTGCGTATCTCCTGGATATTGCTGTTCTGTCGAGAGGGCTCACCTGCTCAGTTTGCAGCTAGGTACATACCTGCTGTGATGGGTGCAAACCCGCAGTTAGCACCAGCAGGCAAGTACACACTTTACTTAGGTAGAACATCTCTTTGAGCAAACAAATTCAGGAAATTGACAATTTGTCCTAAGTAAATGTGTCCATGGTGAAGTTAAGTTTAAACATTCCAACCTGGGTTCTCAGGAGAAGTACTTAGACTGGGCCAGTACCCAGAGCCAAGTTGTCTTAGTAGTTATTGCTTAGGTAATCCCCAGGGAAAGCAAGAACCAGACTGTATGGGGTGCTGTAAAGGATGATGTCAACACCTTGAATGAAACTTTGAATATATATTTGTGTTCTACCATAGAGAAAGTTTTGTTTCAATATATATGGAATATTATGTTTTCTCAGCCACACTGGTAAAAAAAAAAAAGGTAGTCAACCATCATCCATCTGAAGATACACACCAGCCTCTAACATTAATTAACTGTTTGCTTTTCATTTGTGTGTGGCAAGTAACTTACAGTGATTTTGTTTGTTTGTTTGTTTGTTTTTGTTTTTGTTGAGTTGGTGTGATTTGACAGGGGTGTATTATCCCCATTTCTTACCTAGGAAGAGTAATTTTTAGATTTCAAGTTGTAGAGAAGTAAATTTCAATGAACTCCAAATACAATCTTTATACTTAAGTGAAACGAGTCTGCTCCACTATTAGTATTTTATATATAATATCTAGAAAGGTATGAGAGAGTGAATGTTTTTCTTGGCCTAAAGGAGGTATCTAAATAGGTTCAATGCCAAGAATAATTTTCAGAAATGTGAACATTAGTCAGTACATTTTTTAAAAATCCATATATGGTAAAATTCATTTAAGAGAAGTGTGAGTTTTATTATATATCCAAAGTAAGTGTTAAAAAGACAACCTGGCTGAAATTTTACTCCGTCTTCTTTCATTCTCCTTCTTTCTCATTTATCTTTTGTAATCCTCCTGAATTTTATTTAAAGCAATAACTTACACGCTTCAACCCAGCTCTCTCTGGTATAGTATGTATGCCAGGTCAACCGATTTAGCCGTCTATATCTTACCAATTAGATTCTATATTTTCTGTTTACCAATTTTTAAGATAAATACAGTTTTCTGTGATAGGGTATGTGTATAATGTTTTCTTCTTGACACCCTATAGAAATTACGGTATTTATTGAGGAAAGATGGTCTTTCTTGGCCTTCCACATAGAGCATCATGTATTTGAATTAGCAATGGTGATTACATTATAGTGCCTGATATTGTTCTATGGTCTATTTTAATACATGATTTATGACCTATTGAATACGTTTGTTTCTCCATTTGTGTACTCATGAGAAAGGCACTTCAAGTAATGTAGGCCTCAGAGTCAAATATGGGATGGCATCTCATTTTACAGTAAATACTTATAGAAAAAGATTTCACCAGTACTTTGAAAGCAATAACAGAATGATAGTTACCCTACAAGCTATAGAATAGTACTGCAAATCTGATCACAGATCCTGGTATATTGACTATGTTGTATCATGTCCCTTGAAGCTGGCCGATGTGGATCTGAGTCAAATAACAGGGTTAAGATTACGAAGAGAATAAATGTACAAAGGAAGCAGATGGAGAACAAGTAAGTATGAGCTTGTGAAACTGTTATGTATGATAGAAGGGGCAGCTATGCTATTCTTTTTTGAAAATGTTTGGAATTTTGGCATGGTATAGAAGACTTTCTCCCTATTATACATGTATATGAATTGATATGTGGTGCTTAATATATGCCTTAGTTCAGATACTAGGTTTTCTGGTTTACTTACACTGTGAGATAACATGGATAATGGAGATTGTGAAATGCCCCAAATAATTATTATGTTGCCAAGGTTAAGAACCCCTGTGTGAAGGGTTAGACATAAACTATCACAATGGCAATAGTGAGAGGAACAAAGACTATAAGAACAATGACATATCCCAAGAACTCTTTGTACTTGTGACCTACTGTAGCTTCTAAATGATAGGATGAGTTCAAGGACAGGCAAGTATATGTAAAAGCAACCCCTTTATTCAGTAGCATGACTAAGGTATGCGATTGTTTGAGTTTGAGACAATAGTGAGCTCAGAACCATAATACCAAGGTTACTGAGAAATATGCTGAGAATTTGAGGGAGTTTTGGTGAATTGGAAGTGGTGACCTCAAAGTCTCATATGAGAGAAAGCAAATCAAGCATCTCAAATCTGTGAGCAGTTTTGTTTCATGAAGAAATGCAGAGGTGAGTTAAGGAGCAGAGCATTCCTTTCTTATTCTACACTAGTCTACAAAGACACACCAGCACTCAGATCTGACCACTCAAGACTAGTCAGAGAGAGAGAGAGCAAGGAGAAAAGGAGAGAAAGAAATTATGTGTGCTCCTTCATTTTGAGGGAGATATCAGGAGTATAAAGAGTTGTATCTAATGAGTTACATTACTAATGAAAACTTAACTACAGAAAGTAAGATTGTGTCAGTTTTCAAATAGATAATTCAAATGCCCCCAGTAATCCACTAAATAATGCAACTCCCTGTGTTATTTATTTATGGCTATGAATTTTTTGTTATAGTTTTTACGAACATGTAAGTCTAATATTTAAATTGATAAAATATTAATAGTAGATCTCTGGTGAGTGAAGCTTCAAGTTTGTGACAAATCTCTGACACATATAATTATACTTAGTGTGAAAACTAATTTAACACGTAGACTATAACTTAAGAGGGAAGTCAGTCCATTTAATAAGGAAGAAATACCAAATCCTGGTTGACAATCTACACTGAAGTAAATAACAGCCCTGTAGTATCAGTTTCAGACCAAACAAAAGCCCCTGGAAAAGCTGTCTCTGGATACCTGAATGTGTCAAAGCCTCTAAACACATACCTCATCCAGGTTTTGCTATTACACATGCCTTCATCAAGGAAGCAGACCAACACCTTAATTATCACAATGCCTTCCACAGACTCCCTGGGCTTGGAGAATTTGAATGACTGTAAGGCTTCAGTAGAAAAATGCTTATTGTTTGCAAAGATAACAGTTAGACTCCATGTTAGTTATTTCTCACATTCCCATGACAAAATACTTGATAGTATAACTTATGGAAAGAAGGCTTACAATAGCTTACATGTTGAACTCTAGCACATCATGGCAAGGGAGGTGTGTTAGGCATGCAGGGCAGCTGGCCGAATTGTGTTCAGGGGGATGAGAGTTTCTTCTCAGTGTTTCTTATTTTTTCTTTTTCTCTTTTATTCAGCTGGGGATTCCATCATGTAGGATGCTGCTAGCCATATTCAGAGTGGATACTTCTTAAACCTAACTGAAAATCTTGTTATAGACACACCCTGAGGTGTGTTTCCATAGTCATCCTAAGTCTGTCATGTTGACAATCAAAAATTTTAAAATTCTATTTTATTTTAATTAAAATAATATTCTATCATTTCTTCCTTCCATCTCTTCCCTTTAACCCTTCCATATCTCTTCAGCTATATATATATAGTTAAATATATATATATATATATATATATATATATATATATAGTTAAAGAAATATACTATATATATATGTATATATATATATATGCACACACATATACTATATATATATGCACACACACACACACACACACATATATATATATATATATATATATATATATATATATATATATATGCACACACATGAATACACAAACATATAAGTACAACCTGCTGAAGCCTTTTATTCTTGGTTGGATGTATACATTCCTAGGGCTGATCATTTGGTATTGGATAACCAATTAGTGGTTTCAGCCCTAGAAAGATTAGTTCTTTCATCCTCAGAAGTCCTTAACTACTTGTAATATTGGGGTAAGGTCCTATGAGATTTCCTTTGCATGCTGACATGTGAACTGGTATTGTTACTGTTCATTTTCTGTCTAGGAAGCCATATAGTTGACATTTCATTGATGTAGTTTTCCTGTCATACCTAGAACATAAGATATTTCTGCAGACTTTCTTGGTCTCTGGCTTTTAAAATAGTTCGATTCTCTTGTCTGTGACATTCCCTGAGACGTCCCCGCTATCAGAGAAGTAATTGGCAGTTGATGGCTGCCAAGAGAAGGAAGAGTCGTGCTTTTGAGGACATGGTTGTTAGCAGGTTGAGCATGCTTCAGTGGATAGCCTCATATACATGTGCCTATGGACAGAACTTCTAGACTCAGAGTTATCATCAACAACAGCAGCAAAAACAGTAGCAGCAGCAGCAGCAGCAGTGGTAGCAACAAGAGGTCATGAGATAGGTACACAGATGAGTGGGAGCATTGGGGGAGTTGGAAAAAGGTAAAGGTGAATAAATACTATCACCATCAATATATACAGTAAAATATATATGAAACATTCAAAGAATAAAAATTATTAAGAAACTGGAACAATTTTAGTCATCATAGGTTCCAAGCTAAGAATCAGTAAACAGGAGGCTGAGACAATGGCTCAGTCAGTAAGGTGCTTGGAGCAAAAGAAGAAAGACCTTTCGTTTAATAGAACCCATACAAGTAAAGCCATACACGTAAAGCCCTATTTGCCCAGTTCTGGGGTGGCAGGGGGAAGCTATACTTGGGGTATGCTTTCCAGTCAGCCAAGAAAACCAGTGAGGTTCAGGTTCATTGCAGGATTTCTCTACAAAAATCGAACACAATTAAAAGTATTATATCTCTGAGCCCTATATGATGCACACATACATATCTTCTTGCACATCGAGGCATGCCTATGAACGTGTGCACATTCACATACACATGTGCACACACACACACACACACACACACACACACACTTATACATATACACAAAATGAATGAACAGAATCAGGACATATTAATAAAAATGTCATAAATTTGCTGTTGTGTTCACCCTACCACACAGAGAAAAAGCAGATCATTAACTGGGAGTGAAGGGTACACAGTTACTTGTGATTATATTTTTATCTTCTAGGTTTGAAGAAGTATGACCAAAATAATCGCAGATTTTATCTGCAGGAGGAAAATCTGTTCACCTTAAAAGGAATCACTTCCATCCATCAATCATTGCTGTTAAGATATTCTGAACACAGGGAATGTGAGAGGAACATTTAGTCAGAAATTGTATCTTTGATATAAAGTGAGATTCGCCTCTTTCTCTGCTTCTAGGATTTCAGGATGTTCTTGGCATCAGTGCTATGTTGAGTAGTCTTTGCTATTCCTTGTCAAAGTTTTGCTTTAGTTGTTGGGAAAAGGCAGCTCAAAGAGTAGGGCTCCACAACGTGATGATTGATATGCAGGAATAACCAGAAAATCAATCCAAACTAAGCCACCTGAGTTTTATAAACAAGCCTGGTCACATTTCCTGTAAAGAGCCTTTCCTGTTGACATTTACACCACTAGGTATATTTTGGCTAAGATCTTCATGCTTTAATTATGCATGGCATGCAGGAAAAAGTATAATCCTCCTTGGGATAAATTTTATATTTAAGAAAATTGATAGGTAGAAGAGAAAATTGGTGGTTTTATATATTGATGAAGAATATCTGAAATAAAACCTGTCATGTCTTTAGCCTTTTATTTTTTGAGATACAAGATTGAGTTGTTTATAGATATTTTACTGTTTTGAGCAAGATTTCGGCAAGAAATCTACCTCAAGCTTGATCAAATATTTGTCATTCTTCTCAGCTTGGGAGAAAACGAAGGCATGTTTTTTCTTTTATTTATCTAACAAAACAAAATAAAACCCCACAAAAAACAAAAACAAAACAAAAAACAAACAACAAGATAAAACAAAACTTAAGGATCTCTTACCTTCATACTCAAAGTGTTTTTATATTTTATCCTGACTAAGTGAGCATTTAGTAGATATTAGTAAGAAATGGGGAGACTTCAATCCACTGACATTCTGAGAGTCCATGGAACTAAACCTCATATTCCCGCATAATAGTAAATAACCTTTGCCGTGCACTGAAATTATATATATATATATATATATATATATATATATATATATATATATCTGTATTGACTCAATTTTTACTTTGACAATTTCATATATGTATGTAACACATTCTGGTTACTCTCATCCACCTATTTTCATGGCTCTCCTCATCCTTGTCTTTCTCCTCCTCTCTACAAGTTTCTTTCCCACATTTATGTCTTCTAATTTCTGGAACCCCTGTCTTTAATGGGGGTCATCTTTTTGACCTTGAATTTTTACCTATCCAGTGAAGCCTGGTCAGTTCACTGTTGGGTATACTGTGAACCCCCACTTCTAGAATCAACTGAATAGTTAGTAGTCCAAGGGGTAAGAATAGTGTTTGGTAAGCCGCTTTTCAATCATTGACTGAGTGTTGAGAGGCCCAGTTCTTACTGCAGGCCCAGTGGATACAAGAGCAGCTGCTGTAAGATCTTATTTGCAATTCCTGGATCAGGCCTTGAAAACAGTACTTCCAACTCTCACATTTTTCCTGTTTCCTTTGTTACCATACTCCCTGAGTCTTAGGGGGGGGGGGTATAAGTTCTACCCTAGGGACTATGAACACCCTCAGACACATTTTTTTAACAGAGTTTACAGTATGGGAGATGGATTCTCTCCTATAGAACCTGCGTAAATCTAATAAAAGAGTGGTTAGTTAGTCCTATTACGTGACATTTCACTATTGCAACAGTGGGCACATCTTTCCTGAGTAACATTGCAGTTTCTATTTTTCATACCTGGGTATGATCTTTTCTCCAGCATCTTGGTTAGCAACTTTAAGCATTATAAGTGCTAACCAACAGGGAGGAAACTTCCTGTATCTTTGCTTCTTTATCCCTTGTGTGTTGTGGTATTTATGAGTGTGTATCTTTGTGCGTTTGTGTGTTACTGTATATATGCTATCTATATATTAAATTTTCTATTTCATTTTTTAATTCAAAGAATTTTATTAGGGTTTAAAAGAGAAGCCCCAGGATAGGCTAGCTCTAAATCTCAACAGTTTCATGGGGGGAGAATAATAGAGGAAAAAGGAAGAAAACCTATCCTATTTGAGCTAGTTGGAGGTTAGTCACACTTTAGATAAGAGGCCATGTGCTGGGCAGGGCAGATATAGACAGAGAAAGACTCCGAACATCAAGGGACCTATGTTCAGATAGGTGATGAACAGAAGGGCCAGTTCTACTTCCTGAGACTTAGAACTTAGACATCTCCTGCTTTGCAAAGCATAGCCTCAATTCTCTATTTTGATTGTGAATTAATTCCATAATAAAATTATGTAAAGCCAAGAATGTGAATCCCCCAAATTGGACAATGATGCCATTTCAGCATGGCTCCCTTCCTCCCCCCTCACTACATCGCCTGTCTTCTTTCGTTTGTGCAGCATCACCTAAAATATGACAGTCTTAAAAAGAATCAAATTCATTTTTAAAGTTGCTTCTTTTACTACTTTTTGTTTAAACTCCAACATAATCTGAAAGCAATCCAAAGATCAATTCTCCCTCCTATGTCTCTATCAGAGAAACATGAGGATGCGTTTAAATAGTCCAATGCCTGTGGCCCTTAATCCACCATTAGCTTTGTCCTTGGTGAATAACAGCAACATTGCTTAAATTCATTTCCTCTATTCTGTGCATAAAGCTGATCCCTTCAGTTGCTCACATTCCTCTCTGCCTGTGTCTTTCTGCCCATACCTACCGTGTGCTCTGAATTTAACACCTTATTAATCTAGACTTTTGTTAGTTCACATTTTCCTAAGAAATCTCCATATTAGTTCACATTTTCACAATCCCTTCATGATGTATGAGACTGGTGTGTAACAGAGATTTGGGCACTGGCATCTCTGTAAACGGCTAATGATTTATCTGTAGCATTTATTTCACTGTTATGAAAGTGTTTGTTTACATGTATTTTTCTTTTCCTTGACAATCTTTAAAAAGTACTTTCTATTTACTTACAAGTAGACATCTCATTGCTCATACTTTTCATCTTTAATACTTCTCTGTTTGAAACACTCAGGGTCCTGTAGACTTTTGTCTATTGTATTTCTGGAATTCTCCTTCCATAAATAATAAATAAAATTTAAAATTATATTTCCAATTTTACCATCATTTCATTAACTAACTCTCTTGATATTTTCTCTTAGATTTGAGCTCTCTTTAAATAATAATCTATTTTAATTCCTTTTATTTATGCTTTCCTCTATCAACTAGTCATTTTTTTCAGCTTTAATATCCTTAACATGTGCAATATCCAAAATTTCTGACAAAATGCTATGCAGAATATGTTTTGAAATGTTTAGAAATGAGAAAGAAATAGATTTTGTTATGTCATTATTTGTAATTTTTAAGATTTATTTTATGTGTATATTTTTGCCTGTGTATATGTATACCACACACTTATAGGTTACCTATGAAAGTTAGAAGAAGGCATCAGACCCCCTAAAACTGGATTTATAAGTAGTTGTAAACCACCATTGGATACCAGGAGTTGAACCTAGATTTCCTGAAAGATCAAGTTCTTTTAACCGCTGATCCATCTCCCTAGCAATTTGTTATGATAATTTTAATCACAACATAAAAATATCTATCTCAATTATAGAGGAAAGTAGCTATTTTAATATGTATGTGTTCTTGAGTGCATATGTATGTATGTGCTCTTGTGTATAACTCTTGCTGGTCTATCTGCTCATGTGTGTGTTGAGTTCACATTCACGTGTGTGTACTCAAGTGCTTCTCTTGTAGTGTGTCAGAGTCTTGGCAAATCTTTTTCTCAGGATTGAAGGACACATGTACATATTCTTAAGTCTTTTGAAGTCGGTGCTGTAGCTTTGGCACTCTATTTGCTAGATCTCATTTCTTTCTTCAGCATGTCATACATTGCAAATAACAAAGTCATGAAGTCATCAAAATTCCTAAAGTTTAGACACTGAAAAGGAGTGTAGTCATGTATTCTCCGTTTTTCATGTGTTCACTGGACAGGCCACTACTAAGCAGTAAGATGCCCTGGTACTACATACATAGAACCAGGCTTAGTCTGGGGCTTCGATTCAAATCAAATGTTTCCTCTGCTCTGTGTGATGACCTTGCCCTTTCTTATTACAGGCCATTATGTTGAGTACTATGTTTTAAGAGTTCTTAGTGACCCCTGTATAGAGTTCATCCTTCTTTAATACCCACTTCCTGTAGCCAAGCTCTAAATACCTGGCATATGTAATTTGTAACATTTCTTTCATTATTTTCAACTCAATGGTAAATCTCTTCACCATCATATGCCAGTAATACTCAGAATATATAGCAAATTCTGGGAGAAATGAATTTAATTTTCTCCACTTTCTAATCAACTTGAATTAAAAGAATGAAAAATGAACTTGAGAATGTAGGAGTTACTTATTTGCAAGTTTTTAAGACCCTGTACCATTCAATATAATTACTTAATTATGAATTATACAATAACCTGTTCATATGCCAATTATATATACACTTTAAAAGCCACAAACATTACTTAGAATAGAATGACTTCTAAAAGTTGAATATTTGTTTAGTGTTTATTTATGCAAGTGTGTGTATATGTACTGTGTGTACGGTTAATCAAGGGCATCATATTCACTTGACCTGGAGTTAGATGTGAGTATGAGCTACTTGACAGGTGAAGCTAATTATTTAATTTGGATTTTCTCAGTAAACTGCAAATATGCTTAATTGCTGAGCCATTACTCTGGCATCAAAATATTTAACTTTATAGATAAAATCTTATTTTCCTCTCTAGCTTCTGTGATGAAGATGACTCTGCCTGCTCACTGAAGAGTGTATAGACTAGGCTTTTTTTTTTTGGATATGAGTTTAGATGTTTGTTGTTGTTATTTCTTCTTTAATTGTTTGTTTTTAGATTCCTTGAAATTCTAGTGATTTCTGCTCAAAGGCCTGGTCTTGGAACTACTACACAAAGAAATGGGAAAATAGATTATGCATGAAATATATAGAACTAAGTAATTTCAAAACAGAGTTGGTTAGAAGCAAATGAGATGAATGACCAGGTATCAGGGCTTGTTCGCAGCCTAAGAACTGAGTTCAACCCCAGGATTCACATGATGCAAGGAGAGACCTAACTCCCACAAACTGTCATTTGACTTGCACCTGAGTGCCATAGCACGCATGCGTATGCCACATATTTACATACACACAGAGAAAAATAAGTAAATGTAATAAAAATATTTTAAGTGGAGCTAAACACTTTAAATTTATACTGATACTTTCCCTAAAACATATTACATTGACTTCTAAAAACTGGTATGAAATCCTGAAAAGACTTGTTACTGGATCATGATATGTACAACCCCATTTGTTCTAAATCCCTGAGCCCAGAGCAGAAACCTGGGAAAGGACAGATCGGTTCACACATGGCCACACACAATTCTCCAAGAGTTTTAATTAGAAAGCAAGCCATCACTGCATAAGAGATGGACTAATCCTTTAAGCAAGGTGTTAATTGTTAATCTTATTTTTCCTGCCTCATAGCATTGTATAACACTCTGTTTATAATCGGCTTCCTGTGGTAAAAGAATGGAATACTAAACCTTAATACATGTTTTCCCGTAATCATTTTAGTGGCCATGGGTCTTTATAATAGTAGCTAATCTCCATAACATCATCATTAGTGAATGAGGGGAACTAAAATTATAGAGACCCTTTGCTCTAATTATAGACTCCAAATTGCAAATCCATTCTTTAATCAACTGTAAACGCATTGTAAAGGGAACTGTAAGTTCTTTCCAGGGAGCAATATGCATTCAAGCTAGCAGAGTAGAACAGAACAATGTAATGTGCTTGGGGAATAATAATGGAGTATATCCTCATTGTGCCTTCATTGCAATATGGCTCCTTGCTAAGGGCATCACAGCACGTCATGTGCTTCTCTGCTTTCAAGATCGTTATAAAGACATGGGATTGGCATGTTATTACATGTTCAAAGTTCATGGTTTCAGTGAAACAAGTATATTCTCACTTGGCTACTTTATCTAGGGTCACTTATTTCCTGCCTTTTCTTAAGACTTTATTGATAGAAAGAATTTTTATTAAAACCCAAGAGACACATGAACTCCACACAATTTTTTTTTTTTTAAGTTCTCTGTCTCCAGGGTAGATTTCCTTCATTCTCAGCCTGTAGCATAGAGAGATCCCAAAATGTATTTCACTAATACCACAAATATCTTAGTATTTCACATGGAAAGTGAACGATGCAGTTTTTCTCTTTTAAACCATAGACAAGAACTTGATTTTAGTTGAATGCTAGACAATTTATGGATGTTGCTAGGACTCTTAACTGATTAGAGAAAATGGAAGCAATACATGGTTTTGTCAAGCATCTGCCATCTTTATTTTCTTGTTAAAGACAAGATGGGTAAATATATATATCTTTATTTTCTCTCCTTGTGGAAATGCAAGAGTTAAACTGCAGACTTCATCCAATGTTTCTCTTTAGAATCTAATGTTTTTCCTTGAAAAAGAAAGAACTCCCAAAGTATCAAGATCATTCTTTTCTTGTAATGATCTCAGCTGTTATTTTTATATCAAGATTGACCAATAGTATTTTTCTCAGGAGCAGTACTCTCCCTTGCTTACCTGAAAACCATCTAATCTCAAACCTCCTGTTTTCATCCTACCCTGTGTTACAATCATTAACTTCTCATTACTTTATAGGGAATAAACTTCAAGGATGCTTCTAGAACATCAAGGCTGAGAGGTCTGAATGATCAGCTCAGTGTGGGTCAGTAAAAGATAAAGCCAAAGCTCTGTACGGTTCCTTTGTTTGATCTTCCAGTGATTCTTTTTCTTTTAGACTGCAACAATCCTTACATCAGTTTTGTTGTTTAGATTCTGATTTTGATAGGAACACACAATTAAAAACAAAAGTCTGCCTTTTCTAGGTAACACTAATTTGGAAAGAATAACAGCACTCAAAATGAATAAAACTCAGTGTTTAGCTTTTAATATTCTAGTAGAAAAATATCTTTCAGTTTCCAAGAAAACTACGTGTTCATTTTTTTACCAGAACATTTTTGTTCTGCTTCAATATTCCTATGCTTTCGACAACAATTTTCTTATATTTGAATTATTACTGAGAGCTACAAAGGTTAACATTAAATATATTAACTTTTTAATGTTATTCAGCTTTTTCCTCCATTAGTCTTCCCTAGACGTCAGTCATTATTTACATAATTATTTCGTCAATCTTGCCACAGCTTCTTACCTCCGGAGTGTAATACAATGAGCATTCATATTTCATGCTGCCCCAGAAAGGCCGAGTGTGAGGTGAATAGTGTAAATGACGTCCATTCATAAGATGACCTGGAGCAGGTCTGTAGCTTGGTGGGAAATCTGCTTTGGATCCAGGACACAATGGGACCTTAAGAAGCTGAGAGTTTGAACCGACAGGTGGTGAATGTACTGCAGTTGTCAGCTGGCCTTTGGAGGATGTACATGCATAGAAGACATAGGGTTTTCATTCTATAAGGGAATGCCATTCTCTCAAAACAAGCAACAATTCACCTGTATATCAGCATATTATGCTATAATTTGAGTACTTAGGATCTGAGAAAAAATCTTACTACTAGCCTTTAACGCTGGTTTTATAGGCTATAGTCTTTTTTTTTTTTTTTCATGGACCCTGCTCACCCTTAGCTAACATTACTGGCAGTGTGGGGCTTTCTGAGGTGGTCACTATAACTTAGAAACTTCATGATATCGGTAAATTTCTTTCTATAATTTTTAGTTATTACCTGATGGAATTTATAAGCGCTGTAAGCATAGTCATAGGACCCTATTGATGATGGACTGTGCTACCTCTTCTTCTACTTGCACAAGCTTTGAAAGATGTCTTTTTGGAGAAGATTCTTAAAGCTTTTCATGGTTTCGTTTCTCATAGAAGTCCTGTAGCAAGAGTGGAGTCCATGTAAGTTTCAGACCCCACTTCCAGTAGAAGCTATTCGGGCATCACAGCCCTCTCAACTTGTACTTGGAGATTTTTTAAATGAAGAATATAAAGTGAAATCTTATGAAGGGAAGGACAAGTATTCTAAATTTTAATCATTTTTTTAAGCCAGTTTCAAGTTTTAGCTTTTCCCTTCACTGTGGTGGAAAAGACTGTGGCATTACAGTCAAGGCACTCAGAGGAGAGAAAAGTCTTTTCTTGAAGCTAGATACCTCTGATCTTGCCCACCACTGACATCTGCAGATCTCTCTTTGAAAGGTTTTGTTCTAAATGTTTGTGACTCTAGAGATATTTTCTATGGCTCACTTTTAAGTTAGTAAGATTTCTAGATACCGTAATAAGACTTTTAAAAATTTAATTCACAAAAAGATATTCACTTAAGCTACAATTCTTTCATCCTTAGAAATATTCCCTCACATGAATTCATGAAAAAAATTTGAGCTAAGGAACGGCTTGTGTGCTTCTTACTCCCATTGTGCAGTCCTCCTCCAATGCTCTATGAGTGCTTCACTGCTTACATTAAATATGAAGAAGATTCACTTTATAGTGAGAATCAAGAGGATTTATTACAGTGATCTTCCCTGGCACAAGCAAACCCAGTATCTCTATATCTCTCCCTCTCTCCAACTAGCCTCCACCATCCATGTTTTATGACTTTTTCCTTAAGACTTGTTCTCTGGCTCCTGCTTCCTTAACTAGCTCTCCTCCTCTTCAAACCTGTTCATAATCCTTAAGTCACTTCCTTTGAACTTATTCCAACTCCTTCTCATGTCTCACAAGCTAATTATAAAAATTAAAATTCCTCCGGAAAAGAAACATAAAGAAAGACATGTCCATATGCTCTTGACACAATTATTACCCATGCTTGGAAGCAATACTGAGCACTTTTTAAAGGAGGTGCACATACCTTATCTTTTGGAAACCTAGTGATAACCATGTAGAATATTGAGACTGTTTGAGTGTCTTCCACTTGTGTCCTCCCTAGTCTACTGATGCTTCCCCAGTCTGCACCATGTCTATGAGAATCTTCCCTTGACCTGGTTGTCAAACGACATTCTCCATAGTACAAGGAGGAAAACTGAGGGGAAGCAGGAGCTAAGTTAGATTCTAATGTTGTTTTCTAGGTTTCTAGGTTCAGTTCCTGCCTTTTTTTTTTTTTTTTTTTTTAAATTTCTCTCATCCTGATGCTACCCATCTGTAGCTGTAGGTCCCCAAATACCTCACTAACACCGCTGCTTCTACCTTCCACCAATCCTAGGTTGGTCACTAGGTCCCAGTTTTAGCTTGAGGTGCTTCATTCGGCCTACCCCTTTGGAGGTAGCACCTTATGCCTCTTTAGTTAACCTGTGTAGAAGGACTATAAATTGTGTTCCTCTCTTGCCATGTTACAAATTCCTCTGTAAACAAATACTTCTTAAAAGTAGAAATGCAGACACCCAACAAACACATGAATGATATTCAAAACCTCTAGCCATCAACCAAATATGTAACAAAACAGGCATATTTTACCACTAGAAAGTCTGTTGTTAGGTAAATTAAGCAGAGAGAAATACACAATTTATCTGAAATCATACGGCAATGGAGCAAATTTCAGTACTTCATATTGATCCAGTCACATGACAGGTGACATCATTCCATCATGTTCACTGTAGCATGACACAACCTGAAATAGCACAAATTATTGTTTGGTAACACCACCCAATGCATGTAAACCTTTTACAGCTTGCCTTTAACCCTTGATAATGAGAAAGTGAAAATGTCTGTCTAGTCTTTTTTCTGCAAGTCATGTGTCTGGATGACTGTTGAGAATGGTCATGGAGACTATATAAGGAAATGCGACAAATGGAATGACTTTGAACTGCTGCCTAAAAAGAGGCAAGGCAATAGTACAAAGAGCCCATATATAAGAGGGATATTACTGCATAATAAAATGCTATTCAACTATACATAAGAGTTAAGTGTTTGTACTTTCAGGAAAATAGATGGAACTGGAGAATATCATATTAAGCCAGTCAGGAAAGTAGCTATTATATATTTGTTCTCTTATGTGAAACCTGAAAAAGAAAGTGCCTCCTTGAAACTCTTGTCTTTCCCCTAATTCCACAGAGGCTGACTGTGTTTCTCAGTCTTTTGGTATGATAGTCCTGATAGGTGGAGACTTTGTCCTAGCTGTGAGGTGTCCAGGCCCAGTTTCCTGACCGACCTGGGGATGCTGCGTGTCATGTGAAGTTCTTGACTAACTGAGGTTATACAAAAGTTAGTGGGCAACCTAGATATTCTGTTGTCTAGTAGATCTGATGACACGATGCTTTGGCTGTTCCTCTAGCCATTCGCAGCTTCCTCACTGTCCTGCACACACACACACACACACACACACACACACACACACTCTTTTCTTGCTTTAGTTGACTTCTTTTTCTTCCCTGATACAATAACAGATCTTTCGTGTTGTTTTTAGAGGGACCACTTTGTTGATATCAACTCTCAGATTCTTTCCCTTTCAGTGAGATACAGTTCTCCATATTGTGTTCCATCCCTGTTCCACTCCTCAAAGGGAGGGACCTAGCAAAGGAAAATCTCGTGAACTTCTCTGCTATGGGTACCGGTGTTGTAATCAGAGGTCAGAGGCAACCTCTATTCCAAAGAAGATTGTCTTAGATCATCAGATGTAACAGTCTCTTGTTTCTACCTTCTGTGCATGCTTCTCTATGTCTTCTCAGACTCTGAGATAACATAGTTCAAGGAAAGAACAAAATAAATAAAGTATGATATATGAACAAACATAAATGTATAGTGTGTGTTTGTGTGTATCTGTAATTTAAGGGTTTTATTTGTTATTGAAAGGAAACTAGAAAGGACAGAGAGACATATATATTCCATCAAATTGCTAAAGTAGCATTTATGTAAGAGCAGAAGGACACAAAGCCCTGAGTTCAAACTTCCAGTACATAAGTGTAATTTATGCATGGTTACATGTGGCTATAACCGCAGAAGTATGGGGGAGTAAAGACAGGGGTATTGCAGGGAATATCTAGTTACCAGACTAGTCTCAGGTCCACTCAAGATTCCTCAAAGGCATAAGTTTTAGTGTGATAAATCAGAACTCCCTCCCCACACACCAGACACATAATATACAAGCTAAAACAAGGCGCTTTGGGGGAGGCATTTAGGAGCTAGTGAATATAATTTCAAAGCCTTCTGTTACTTTTTATTTATTTTGCTTCAACTTCATCATTTATAGTTAGATTGATTTCTTAGTGAGTTTATAAGTATAAAACATATTTCAGCTATGTTGAAAGGGAAAGCTTGCACATGTGGTATCTGTAAGCAGCGGTGTTTCTGGGTTTCTGCTTTTAGAAGAAGAAAAGCTGAGGTAGCTTGTGTGTTTATGGATACCTCCTAGGACCCTTTCATCTACACATGCTGTAAGCTCCTACTTTTACCTGTCAGCTCTCTCTAAGTTAGTGCCATGTCTCTAGCCAATGCCAATTCGGAACAGAGCACCTTTGTCTCATCCTTGTCCCTAATAAAGAAGTTCCTAATGGATCTAGTCTTTAAGAACCTACTTAGAAATTGTTAAGTGTTAAATGTTTTTTTCATTCATTATTTATTTACTTAGTAAATAGAGCAAAAGGGACCTCACTTCTTAAAAGTGTTTATATGTGAATGGAAATTATTGTTCTTTACCATCCAGTGGAGAAGGCTTCCATTTCTACTTAGGAGCACGGGTAGAGTAGACGTCTTAGACATTCTGATGTCTATTCTATTCTGATTTTGTACATCTGAGTTAAGTAGAGTTTTGGAAAATAAACAATGACACTCCACATAGATTTTATTAGTCACAAGATTTTACCACAAACATTTATGATAGTGAAATAAGTTTAATGTATCTGGTAATTGATTGGCGTTAATTAGGGGATGTTTTTCTTTTATTAGGGTTATATTTCTGACACTGAGATGTAAGATCTGATGCCTAGTTTGTTTCTTATGGCACTACCCAGTGGAAATGTACACAAACCCTGAGAAATATGACAGATTTTATTACAATTTCAGTTTTGAGTTTCAATGGTATATGTATTCAGTTCTCTTGTATCACATTTTCCATCATTTGCTAATTATACGTGTGTGGATATTTATACAAACCAGTATCACTTAAAATATTGTGATGTTTAATCTTTATTATCTACTTGACTAGTATTAGATTCCCCTAGGAGATACAACAGTTGGCGTTCCTAGAAGATGTTTCACAGAAACAATTAATTGAGGAGGAAAGATCTGCTCTGATTGTGGGCAATATTTTCTGTGAACTAGGGCCTAAAATGAATAAAAAGGAGAAAGATGTATGAGGGACAACTTTCACTGATCTTTGATTCCTGGTGAGCGAAGATGTGATCAGATAGCTTCACATTGCTTCAGTCACAGCAATGATGCCCTCCCATTGCCTTCCTTTCTTGCCTGCTTTTCTCTTCTTTCCCTCATAGTTCATACTTTAACTTTTGAGGCAAATACATGCTCCCTTCATTTGTTTCTATTAGATATTTGTCATAGCACCAAGAGAAGTGACTAATGCATACAGGAGATGATGCCGATGCAGGATTGCATACAGCATCGACCTGGGGCCCTCCTATGGATGTCTGAGTGAGTCCTGTCCCAACAATCACCTTCAGTCTCTTGGAAGTCATTCACTTGGCAATGTATCCCTATGTTCATGTCTTCCAAATTAACTGCTATACATGGCTACCCATCTGATTCCCATTTCTTCTTTCTGTATTCTAATCCCGCTTCACAAATCCAAGTAATAGGTAATTTGGTTACTCAAGGGAGAATGTAGAAGTGTGCATGATTAATTGAAAGTCAGAAGAGGTGCAGCTGGGTTTGCAAACACTTTATCTGATGCCTCATTTCATGATTGGTTTCAAGGTTGTAAGAAGTGACACAGGCTGGCTTTCAACAGAGAGGTGGAACCACTTGGTATTGAGTAACCCACTGTGTGGTTCTTCCCCAGGGTAGACTGTTTCTTAGTTGCTCTTTTTTATTTTTATATTTATTTATTTATTTATTTATTTATTTATTTATTTATTTATTTTTTGGTGTAGAGTTCAGTCCCCTTACATTTTCAGCTTCCATGTGAGCATATCTGTTAGTGTCTTTCTTGTTCAGGTTTTGTTTAAGTAGTCTCATTATGAGAGACTACTTATATGAGGCTTTATATGTATAGTTTCCCTAACATTTCTAGGAGATGCAACTTCAAAATAGACTTTCTGTTCCTCTGACTATTACAATCTTTCTGTTCCCCTCTCTGTGATGTCCCTGAGCCTCAGCTGTAGGAGTCATACTGTAGTGTGTCAGTTGGGGTGGGCACCATGCAGTCAGTTGCTATCTGCATTTTCATCCATTGTGGTTTTCTATAAAGACCTTCATCTGGAAGAAGAAACAGTAAGGGAGAAATTATATGATAATATTTAATTTAAAATTAAGGTATTAAATAATAACATAAACAAACAAATGTGAGTATACTTTGGTAAGATAAGGAGACCAAACACTTGCTGCTTGCCTTATGGCCAAAAGTTACTCTCATACTCACTGGGAACTGAGATTCACCCATTTTTTTACTTTAAAGAAATCCAAGATCCACTTAAAGGTGGTATTTGGAATATTTCTTTTTATAGGCTAGGTCAAAATTACATTCTATGATTTTAGTACATAGGATTGAAAATTTATGTGTCACTTTCTTTCTGGTTATCAATAACCAGATAGTCACTTTCAGTATTTGTGGTGAATTGATCTGAGAACCTCCCATAGATACAAAATATGCCCATTGTTTGTGTAAACTGTGTAATATCTACAACCCACCTATGCACATAATCTTATGCACTTAATTTACTTATACTTAACAAATATTTTATAGTTATTTTCATTTGTATGCATATCCCTGTGAATACTATTTGTGTCTGTCTGTCTCTCTGTCTGTCTGTCAAAGCCAAATGCTGTTAGATTACCCTGAAGCCAGAGTCACAAGTGACTGTCAAGTCATTTGATGTGGATGTTGCGAACTGAACTCAGATCCCCTGGAAAAATGGCAAATGCTCTTATTCCCTGAGACATCTCCCTGACTGCTCCTATACCCTTTAAGAGATCTTTGTAATGCTTACAGTACTGCATGCAATGACATGCTTTGCAAACAGCATTTATATTGTATGGCTTACGAGGCAAGATAACAAAGTAGCTCTGTGCATTGTCACACATTTTCTTCAGGTGTTTTTGTTCCACAGTTGGTTGAATCTATGGATGCAGAAACCTAGGATAAAGAAGGCTTTCTACAGTTGTTTAAATGCATAAGCCTATATCGAAGAATGATTTTTCAACAGCCTACCTCCACATTTTTATAGTATAGTAGTTGTAGTAACAGCAGCAATAGTGGAAGTTGGTAGTGGTGATTTTGGACTGATGGTTTGTTTTGGTTTGGTTTAATAAAGCACATATTATTGAAAAGCCAGCTGTACCTCTCAGCTACTGGTGAAACTAGTACTCATGTTTAATATAAAGGAAGTATCAGCTTTGTGATTTTTCTCATTATTCACATGGATTTACATAAGTTGTAGAACATTTCATTTAAGGATTTTTATATATCCATTGTATATTACTAGGATTAATTGACTCTAGCTTTTAATAACATGTCTAACAAATATATGTTGCAGAAGATCTGCTCTATGTTACCTAAAAAAAACCCAAGCTTATATTTGGGTTTTTTAGATTAGAAATCTTAAGGAGATGTTTGAAAGCTCTGATGGCCTAAGTGTCTCTCCTTTGAGATTCATATATGCTACATTGGAGACCACAGATAGGAAAGTTTCAGACCTTGGGATTTAAATATCCTACACTGGGAAAGGATAGGGAAGACCCAGAAAGCTATGTTTCAAAAAAAAGTGTGGTGGGGAAAATGTGTGAAATTCAACCTTAGAGCTTTGATACTTGTTCAGAACCCATGGAGCTGTCCTTGTTCTGAACTGTGTCCTGGGATTCTGTCTATCAGGGAATTAGGTTTGGCCATTGCTTGGGTTACCTCCCAGACAGAGAAGCATGCTTTCCCAGGATGACGTCTGCTCTTCACATATATAATCTCACATCGCTGCTTCCTGACATCATTGAGAAGTCAGGAATATTGCCATTGATGGTTCTTGGAATTGGCCAGGGTAAAACCCAAACCAAATTAAGCATGGTTTTAAAAGATTTTCTTCAGTTCCCTTTAACACATAGAAATGCCAGTTTTGAGCTTCTTTAATACTTCAAACTAAAAAGATATGCAAATTCTTTTTTGATGTATTTATCTGAATAATTTGGTTGCCATGTTTTTGTCTTCTCAGTATTATTACATATTAGCCAGAAACTCTTGGTATCTTACAGAATTCAATACGCAAGAGAACACCTTTCCTTATGTACTAACTTCAATTATAGTTTCAACATTTCCCTCCAACTGATAATCAGAATTAGCACAATATTCTACTCTGGGAGAAGCAATTGTCTTATTAAAAAGAAAAGAGCAAATAACCATTTGATTATAGCTTGAGTTTTGTGCTTTCTCAGCAGTATTAGTAGAATTACACTCATAGGCATCCAGATTGGGTACTGAGTCTTTTCTCTCAGTCTTCTTCCTAAGAGACAGGTATGGAATGCATTCTGTCATAGTTAATGTTTTCACAGTTTATACTGAACCAGGTCAACCAAATGGATGATATTAACCACCAAACTTCCTGCAATTAAATCACACATTCTCTTGACTATACTAAAAATGAATTCTACATGAAGTAAATAGCATTTGAATACTGATATGTTGATATGAAACTGTACAGAGCAATGAAAACCTAAGATCAATGGCACAGTCAATAACTGCAATCTTTATGTTCTTGAATTGCATGAATTGATTTTTATGATTATACCCTCATATTTTTTCTATCTTGTTTTGTTTTTAATTTGTGATCCACTAAATTTAACCATTACTGTTGGTGTTAATTTAAACATAAACAGCTCATTGCTGACTATATCATAATGACTCTCCCCTCCCCAGCAACCACCATTTAGTAATAGCTACCTAAAGAGGAGCAGGCCCCATGATCCGCTCCTCAATCTATGAGTAATTAAACAGGCCCAGTCTTATACAGTTCCTGTATAGGCAACCACAGTTGCTATTTCAAGCATGCAATGGCCATATTGTACTCAAAGACAATATTTCAAAACTCCCATTTATTATATATTTTTTACTACCTCTTTCTGCAGTGTTCCAGTGTTAATTCTTGAAAGGTACTACAAATAGTGAAAGAATTTATGATCTAAAAGAAATTTAATTATATTTAGTATGACTAAAAGTGAATACGATTTGATATTTTGTGCCTGAAAATTGGCTACCAACCCCAAGAAGCTTTATCAAATCAAGAAGAGTTAAATCAGTTCTCATATTTTGTGGGTTTTTTTTTCATATTAACTGCTAAAATCCAGAGGTTATTTTTTATTTACACTACAGTTTGGAGTATGTCTCTGTGTGGTCTTCATTAGACACCATTGATTAATAGAAGTTTCAGCCTCAATATGAAAATTTTGTAGAATAAATGTTAACTCTGGGGAAGCAGGACTGTACGTTACTTAGAGTACTCTACCTACTAATTGAAATCCTCAGTGGTTGTGATTTTGAGTTAGTTTTGTTAACCCTGTATTTCTAGCTACATGGAATTAATGAACTATTAGTGAACCCAAGGTACTCAATCTGCTTGTATTATCATCTCCATAACTAGCCATGCACATACACACATAAAGGTGTTTGAAGGTTTAACTCTTCTTTTATTTATTTTATTATTTTATATGTATGGATGATTTCCCTGCATGTATATGTGTATACCTCTTGTACTTCTGGTGCCCTTACAGATGGTAGTGAGCTGCCATGTGAATACTGTGACATGAACCTATGTCTTTTTTGAGTGCAACAAGTGATCTTACCTGTGGAGGCAATTCTCTGGCCCCAGATTTAGCTATTAGAGTTTCCCACTGCTTTGCTAAAATACCCGAGAAAAAGCAACTTAAGGAAAGAAGGTTTGTTTTGAACTATGTTTTGAGGATGTAATCCTTCATGGATCGGAAGGAGAGCTAGCAATAACAAATCATGCCTATGGTAGCAGAACTGTGGTTATTTGCCCATATCAGTAATAT
This sequence comes from Mus pahari, assembly GCF_900095145.1. Classification (NCBI taxonomy): domain Eukaryota; kingdom Metazoa; phylum Chordata; class Mammalia; order Rodentia; family Muridae; genus Mus; species Mus pahari. The sequence continues at coordinate 26,554,754 of NC_034608.1, read as the reverse complement.
CGGGTTGTAACTGAGACTAGGTAATAATACTAGAGAGTCTAGCTAGGCCGTACCTCGTAAAGGTTCCACAGTTTCAAAACAGGACTACTAGAGGTCAAATATTCAAACATATGATTCTGGGGGAGGCAATTTAAATATTATTACTATTATTTAACTTTTTAGAAATAAAAGTATAAGTATACAATTTTTCCTTTCCTTTCTTTCCTCTAATCCTTCCTGTATAAACCACCCTCTTGAAATCATGACTTCTTTCTCCTTAATATTTATTGTTTTACACACACATACACACACACATCACTAAATATATAAATACAACTTGATTAGTCTGTCTTGTGTTATTTGTGTGTATATGATTTCAGAGCTGACCACTTGGTATTAGATAACCAATGAGGGGGCTCATCGCTGAGGAACACTATTTCTCCTGCTCTCATATTACTTAGTTGGTTGTAAGATTTTTTTTTTTTTTTTTGTCTACAGGTGGGGGCCCCTGATGATTCCTCATTCTGTGTTAACATGTCTATTGGTGTTCTTCAGGGAGGCATTTTACATCTAAACCATGACAGCTGTGGTTTGCCCTGGCAACTGCTCCTGTTGATTTAGCCAACAATTCTGCTTCTCTGCCTGTGCTGTGTCAGGCTGAACCTGTACAGCTTATTCTTCCTGGGAGCAGCAGAATAGATGGGGTCAGATGCCACTGCACTGAAGCATGATCCTGTTGGTGAGGAATGTTTTTCAAGCAAGTCCTGATTTGTGCTGTTTGGCATCTGGGCAGAGAAGCTGAGAGCTTTTGCCTGAAGTGAACTGAATGGCAATGTACCAGATTTTTCTTTTCATTGTGGGTAAACCAATCCTCAGACATGCTTTTCTATGTGAACATTTTTATGTCAGTGCTTTGAAATGGAAGGCAGTGTTGAAAGCAGTAACTAGATGTGATTGTGGCTATGTTGAAAAACATGGACACAAGAGATACAATTTGCCTATTCACAAACTGTGCAGTTATCACCAATAATGAACTTTTTGGACACTTTATATTTCATTCTGAAACAAATTAAAAAACATATGCAATTGTTATTTACATATTTTAAGACAATTAGTAGAAACTTTCTACATTCTATCTTGAAGACTTTTAAACCATGTTATGTTCTTGGAGTTGCTTGGAAGTTTTTACTATTAGTTTTTTTAAAGATTGGCAGCCAAGTCCAAACTTACGTTTTTGGGAAAATAGCAAAGTATGATCCCCCTCCTCAATTCCTTCTGTCTTTGACTTTCAACTCTTGAAATAGATTTTTCTGAACATGATGATGATTTCATTACAGCTGCAGGGTGTGGGGTTTGGAACACAGTACGGGGAAAATGTCCAGATGCAGTTTATTATGACAACGTCAATTATATAGATTCAGAGCACCCTTGTCTTAGGCATATCTCTCATTGGTCCCAGAGATGAAAACATGTCTATGGTCTCAACTCCTGTTTCTCCTTTTGATGAAGAGCTGCAGATATATGTAAATAACTATTGGGATGTGTTTTGCCAGTAGCATCTGCACACGGACAGGCTTTTCCACTCAAATCACTTAATATTCCATTGTTAGGGTTCTGTCTTTTATATGTAAAGACATTCAGGAAAGGGATTGGATCACTACACAAACAACAGGGCTCTCAGACTTGGCTTTGCACTGTGACGTTCCTGCCAAAGACTATTGGAGTCGCGGTGTTTGTTCAATAGGTAAAACAACACAAGCTTTTGCCTGTCACAAGTGGTGCTTCATTTATTTATTTAGAGTCCTTCCCTCCTGGATTGCTACATCCTGCTCTGGAAATGCAAGCATATGGCTTCTGACAGCTCTGCTTTCTGCTCCATCAGGATTCTACTTAAGCTACTTGTTTCTCTTTAAGAAAATTACCTGCCTTCGCTCTACCATCTCTTGAGACTCCATTTACAATCAAAATGCAGGTATTTACATGGTGAAGTGATTAAACAGACAGGACAGAATAATAACAGCAGCCATCTCTGGAATCTCACTGAGTTTTCCTGTGCTTCGGGGAAGTGTTTAGAGAAAGCAGATGAAAGAAACACATCTAAATATGGATGAAGAACAATGTGGAAGGAAGGTGCCATTCAGATTCCAAATGTTTGTCCCAGATTTTACTTGCTGTTTTCCAGTTGTGCAATGCTCTTTGGAAGCTCTGGGCCTATCCTCCCTCATGGCAGTGTATATATAGAAGACAATGGTGGCCCATGACTTCATCTTTCTTCCTCTAGCATCTTTACTTCAGGGATTTCTTATGTACATGCAAATGTCAAAGCTGGAAATCCCTGTGTAGGTAGATGAATCTGCTTTAGAATGAAAAGCAAATGCCACCCTAGGGTGATTGCTAGTGGGATTGACAGTTTTTTCCAATCCCACTATGTCAGTTTCTTCTTAGCTCATGTGTGTAGGACCTTTTATTTAAGTCATTATCTTGAATCCTCTAATTTCATTTATTAGCTAGGATTTAAACAAGTTGGAAGGCACCATGAAAAACTAGATAGAACTTCAACAGAGGAGACAGAAAATGTGATTTTAAGTCAAAACATTTTCCCCCATTCCAGTGGAACATCAGATTATGGCTATGCTCAAACCACTGATGAGCATTGTGTTGACAGTGCTGTAGTTGAAGGTACTTGGAAAAGGCTGATGTGACTCTTGGTGCCTATATGTGGAGAATACCTCAAAGTGCCCAAGTGAAGGAATAGGGAACAGACACTTGAGCCGAATTCTGATTATATTTGTGTTGTCCTAGACTAAATATGAAAGTTATCCACACCTCAATAAGTGTGACAGAATTCTGCTTTTCTCTACCTCTTTCCCAAAATACTGAAAAGATCAAATGAACAGCCACGTGTAAAAACAGGGCACAGAGTGCAAGGAACCACTGCAAACACACTGCTCATTCTTTGGGCACTAGATTGGCCATGTGTTTTTAATCTTACTGTTAACTATTCTTTAGAGCCACCTTCTATGATTCTTTCCAGAAATGTATCCTGTCTTTTCCCTGCTAAAACAACACCCTGAAACAGGCCACATGTCTTCTTGTATACCCCATTGTGAGGTTGAACAGGATGAGGCAGTATCCTTGGTCTTTAACAGCACTATAAAAATTCAGTGGCATAAGTTAGTCCTTGCTCTTTCTTGACCTTTCTACCCCTATGACTGAGATATGGCCATCCTCTACTGAACTCATATCAGAAGTGATTTGATATACAGTACAGTACACTCCAAGTAAACTTGTAAGAGATCATGGCAAGTTTCTGTGTAGTAAAATGACCGCCTAAAATACAACTGATATTAACCCAATCCTATGTGTTCTCACAATGAAAACAGTTGTTTGCTTCTGTTCATCTGGGGTGACAAAAAGTCTTTTAAAAAGTTACAAATTTTAAAAACTAGGGTATCATCTTGGAGACTTCTCAGGGTAGTGGAAGAGTAATGATCAATTACTGTGTAAAACAAGCGAGTTTGAGCTAAGGTGAATGTGGTTATTGGGGTCTTAGTCTGTTACCTGGGTAAAAATCACATCTATTGAGTAGAGGCCTACTTCTAAGCATCTTGTCTCTACAGTGAGCATAATTAACTATTGTGGGGTTCACTAAAGGTGTTTCAGTACATAATGTGGATTCTTGGAGTATGCAACACATTTATTTTCAGAGAAAAGAAATCACATATTTCTTGAAGCTTATCTCCACCCTCAATCTCATTCCACCCATTAGAAAATTCTTCTTGGACATCAAGTATCCCCAGTGAGTTTGTGTGTCTTCCAATCTGCTGGAATTTGTTTGTTTGTTTTGGTTCCAACTTTAACATGGGTTATATTTCATCATTAGAAGCAGCTATTGTAACCAGTTGGCATCTGACTGGCCCTGATTGGCTTTGCCTGGTCTCATTTAATAAAGGGATTCAATTCTAGAGTTGGCAGTGCAGATGGAATTGGATCAAACGAATAGAGAGAGGGAGCTTTTAAAAATCAAACCTTGCCAAAAAGGTGAAGCCCAATTGCTAATTGACATCATGTTCATGATTCATGGCTGCTTTATATGGTATGCAGCCACCACAACTAAAAACTCAGCAGACCAAATACCAAGGACATGACAAGAGAATATTCGCCAGTAGCTATTTTGACTCTGCACGTGAAAGTTGTGATTTTTTTTTTCTTTTGTGGGTTGAAATGCAATTTCTTTGAGCCAAAATTACAGCTCAGAAAGTCAATGTTTTCAACAAAGCTCTATAGAATTAAAACTTCAGTAATTACCAAGTCCTACCTACTCCAAGAGTGTTCAGGATTTAAACATTAGTGAGACAGCAAGCATCCTTGGCAGGCTTCTTAATCCAAGCAGCTCTTAAAAGCTAGGAGTTGATGTTCAGAATCATTAAGTTTGCAGTCTCATTTTGCCTGAAAAAATTTTTAGATGTTTTCTTCTAATTACAGGGACAAGTTTGTTCAGGATTCCTGTTTTTTTGCTAGTGAGTTAAGTCGGTAAACCTTCCTATAGAATACCCAAACATCTCACACTGATTCTCCTTGTAGGCCATACTTTCAGAGCATACTTCTGTGAGCATGAGATCATCTTAAAGATGCTGTAGCATATGTCCTAAGTTATGAAGTCTGAGCAGGGCCTCAGAATGCTATATGGTTAACAAGATTTCTCAGTAGTAGGCACATTGTCATGTTTACGAATTTGAACAGCAGCACTACTGAGCATGTATGAACTTCTACAAACTTGCATTTTATCCTGTACCCATCTTCCAAACAGCAGCAGACAGTAGTACTGTTATTCACTTGTTGGGGGTGTTCTCATCCCCATCTCTCCCACAGATGGTGATCTCCTAGCTTTATATGCTATAGACCCATCCCTGGGTGTTCAAGTCATCATACATCTGGGCTGTTTATCTACACATTGTTGACCACATACACTAGATCTCATCAAACTCACACAAACTTTCGTTAGCATGTTTTATGTAGTCATTGTCTTATTTCCTCAATTTCTTCTCCTCCTTGAATTCCTTCTGCTGATTCTTAAAAAAAAAAAAAATTCTTCTGAAATGTATCTTTGTATCATTTCTCATGACTTCATTATCATTTCCTCCATTCCAACTTCTCCTTTCTTTATACTGAGAATACCCTGCTAGCTACAGCCCAGTTTGGGTTCTCTTAAAAATCTGTACCCATCCTACAAACAACAGAAAGGATACCATATCCTTAGGACTCTTGTAACATATATTAATACCACTTTTCACAGATCTAGGAACGAAGCGTAATAATTACATGTTGTCTATCATTCCCTTCCTAAATCTGGTGAAAAGACCTAGGTTTTGTTAATTTTTATTAACACTTACTACCAAGGAGATTAAATGATTTAGTTACTTGTACAAAAATTATGTTCTTCATATTAAAATTAGTATAAATATTTAAAAACATCAGTATGCTTGGCTCAAAATTTGTTCTAAATTTTAAAAATACTTAACTAATACCAGTTAAACTCGAGCAAATTAACATGAGAATACTTGAAAATATGGAATCATAGTTTCAGTAAGTATACTCTTGAATATTTCATGTCTTAATAGATGTACATCATATACAAATTTAAAATATTTTTTTCTGGAAATGAATTGTTAAATGTCATAATATCATCAAATAAATAAAGATCAACAAATATCATAGATTTAAATAAATATAAATAAATTTTAATTTTTTGAGGATGTCAAAATATTAAATAGTGAAACTATTTTGAATTTTCTACTTGATCATTATTATTAGATTATAACAAATAGGGTTTGAAATGTTAATTAAAACTAGTCTTGCATGAGTTGTGATTTTTGTCCCTGAAAGCCTCAAAGCTCTTTATGTGGATGTCAAGAGAAAGTGAGCACAGAGTAAGACAAGCACTCCAAACTTAACGATTATGGAATTAGAACGCCAGATGCTGAAGGACAACCATTTCCCTATAGAACATTGTCTTAGCAATCACATCTCTTCAAATGTCTTGAGAGATTTTGTCCATGAAGAAAAACATTTTACAAGAAGGTATATGTCTTGTCTTGAGACATTGAGAAGACATGACTTCACGTCATGGTTATATAAGCAGGTGACCTTACAAGGATGTTTAACATTCCTGATAACTACTTTCATAAAACTTGTCCATCATTCTTGGCACTTACTTAGCAATATTTATAAATGTATTACCTGCATAGTTTCCTGTTCATCTTGACTAGCATCCCACTCAGCATAATAATGTATAGAAATAAAATATAGAAATTTCCCATAGCAGCAAATCTAGAGTTTCAAGACAGTTCTAGGCTAGATACCAGGTTTTGCACATCATAGAAACAATACCTTATTATTTCTCATCATGTGTGTGTATGTTACCCTATTATCTTATCTATAGAATTTGATTTAAAAATTTTATGCTAGATTTAGCCAATATATATATTCATAATTATGTAACACATTGATGTGGTGTTTCAAAAGAAAAGAAAATATATTAATTTACAAATGCATATATATTCTAAAATCCTGAAAGTCTGTATGTTCAGTTCAAATCTGTACCCTCATCTCAAGTTTCTGTTTTCAAATTCAATTAAAACTAGTCTTCCTTGAAGTCTTCCAGCTTCTACAACTGAACATGTCAAATTCTGGCTCACTTCATCTCTGCAAACCCGTGCAGGGGTGATCTTCACCTTTGCTGTGTCTCTCATACCTGTGCAGGGGTGATCTTCA
>NC_034608.1:26499820-26547644 GCF_900095145.1 Mus pahari | reverse complement strand
CTTTGCTGTGTCTCTCATACCTGTGCAGGGGTGATCTTCATCTTTGCTGTGTCTCTCATACCTGTGCAGGGGTAATCTTCATCTTTGCTGTGTCTCTCATTATAGTTTGCTCAGTTTCTTGAGCCAGAAACGGGGTAATCTTCATCTTTGCTGTTTTTCTCATTATAGTTTGCTCAGTTTCTTGAGCCAGAAACCTAGAAGGAGTCACGGCTGATTTTTCTCTGACCTCGTCTCCATGTCTCATCCAGTGCTTAACCTTGCCTTTTCTTTAAAATATGTGCCCACTACATAGGTAGCCCCATCTAAGCCAACATAGTACTTTCAAAACTCTGTAGTTCTTCTTGCTTCCCATCAAATTTGCCTGGCCATAGTGTTTAGAGAAACATTTTAAAATGCAAACAGTATGATGTTACTCCCATATTTGAAGATTTGTCACTTAACGCCTTATCCTGTGCTATAAGCTATGAGATCCTGGCTACCAACCATCTCTCAAATTGTGACTCAATCCATTCTCTACTTCCTCACTCTGCCTTTTTTTTCCCCCTGCTGTGGCTCAAATCGTGCCTTCTTTCCCCCTCATCATATGCTGAAAAGATTACCTACAAAGGTAATCTTACTTTAAAATACGTTTTTGTTTGTTGGTTTGTTGGTTTGTTTGTTTTGGATATATGTCAGTGACATTAAAGGCAGGCTGCCATGTAATAAGTAACAAGCAAGGGGCACAAGATTGGAAAAAATGAGGCAGTGCCACGTGTTGTGATTCTACTGTGCATCTGGGGAGGATGGTCATATTGACAGCTTAGATGTGGATTTTGAACCTCTGGATAATGGAGGAATGCTGTCTGTGCTGCTTAGAGCCAGGTAGTTAGTTGTGCTTTATTATAGCAATCCTAATAGATCAATGCTCTTTTAGTGATCTTCAAATATATGTGATGCTTTTCTATCCTGGACATCTGGCCCACATGGTCTCGTCTGCCAGGACACTCTCTTTTCTGATCTCTTCTGCCAGGCTATTCTTTTTGGTCTTTGCTCTTATGTCACTTCCAAAATGATGACGATCTTACCAAAAGATCGATGAGGGCGTTGCCTTTGTTTACATCATCATGGAAGTGTCTAATCATACTTTCTTTTTGTAAAGATTCAAACTTTTTCCACTTTTGGTATTCAGGACCTTTAAAGAGCTGGTTCTCTTCCTACCACCTTCCTCAGCTAACTTGACTACCAAACCCACAAGGGCACAGTTGCTTTAGGATTTGTTCCTCAAGTCTATGTATGTCTTGGTGGCTCATGACTTCCTCTTGCTAGATGCCAAAACCCAGGCTTAAGCATCAGATAATCTTATTTCCACACTACCCTAATCCTGCATCTTGCTGTTGTACTTCTTCAAATAGTTTATTCATTATGCCAGTCACTTATATCTCATTCTGAACACATAGTTATGTAAGGGAAACAACTACAGATATAATTTAAAACAACTATTAATTGGTTTCTGCAAGAGTGACTTCAGGCTGTCATAGTCATTCAGTAATCAGGTAAGGAATGAACCAATGTATGAATGAGTGCAAGAATACTGATTGTATTTTCTTAGATGTCTTTAACATGCTGCATATTGGACAATGCTTTGCTTTTGTGTCTTTTTTTTTTTTTTTGAGTAACTAAAAATGAATTCTTCTTTCCCTGAAGGAATATGAAATTGAAAAAAAAAACTAGATAAAAAAATCAGTTGCTTCCCTGATGATTGTTGTAACAGAAAACCAAGTGGAAAATGGCAGATGAAGGCCTTTGCATTTCCACATTTCTCTCGACCAAAGAATGCAGCTTGTATTGCCAATCAAGGATTCATATACTTCCCTGAATGGTAAGTGTATGTGTTGAATAGAATAATTTCTAGCACCTTCAGGGACAAGCTGCATTTGATTAGGTAGGTGCTTCCTGTTTTGATATTTGGTGGGGGTGTCAGGAACACAGAGGTCAAAAAAGTCTGTCTCCTGCTAATTATAGACCTCAGTCATTTTTTTTTCTCTACTAACTTCAAATCCCTGGATATTTTTACAAGTGGAGTTCTTGAAAGTTTTTAAGCTTCAAAGAGTCCAGTTTAGCTAAAATAGCAGAAGAACATAAGGTCACATTGTCACACACATAAAACATTTCTATAGATTAGTAAGGCTGGAGATGTGTGAATCTCTATGTATTAACACATCAGCACCAAAAGAATAAAGTATGATAACCATGGGAGTGTATACAGAGGATCATAAGTACTTCAATCTTCTTCAGTTTATGATAGATATCTGTGTACATGTATGTTAGAGCTGGCATTTGACTTTTTATTCAAATGTATGAGGGCATATTTAACAGTATATTAAAAATATTGCACAATAAAACATGAAAACTTCATTAATATTCAGAAATCTTAAATAAAGATATAGCAATAACTAGATTTCCATTCTTTATGATGTCATAGACAGTGTGATTCTTACGTTTCTACTTGTATAAAATTATATATATGTATATATATATATGTATATGCATATATATGCATATATGCATGGTGTATATGTATGAGTATATGAATACATATGCATAAATATGCACATGTGTGTATGTGTTTGATGAGATCAGACAACAAACTTGAGTGTTATTCTTCAGCAGTCATCCATATTGTTTCTTGAGACAAGGTCTCTTACTGGTATGACAACTAATAAGTTGATCGGACTGGCTGGTTGTTGAGCCTAGTGACCTGTCGATTTTTTTATTACGCAGAACTGGAATTAACAAGCACATACCACCATGCCTGGGTTTTTATATAAGACTGGACATGAGACTCAAGTCTTCATGCTTACAAACACAGAACTTCACTGACTGAGCTATTTTCCCCAACCTTATCTGTACATTTTTAAATAGATTCATGACATAAAAAAAACGGACATCCAGCTAAACTCTAACTTGGTTCTTAAAATATTCAGTATTCTGAAGCCTCAACTTCCTGGTTGTGAGCTGAGTCTTTCTACCAACTTGCTGAGATCTGGCGAGGTGGAGATCACTTAGACGATGCATATGCTGTACTCAAAATAGTGTCAGGTCTGGCCACAGTCTAGTGTTTGTTTAGCATATGGAAACCACTGTGTGTCCAATAGAATACAGAAAACGGGATATGCAATGTCTCATCTTTGCTTTAGATGGACCTCTCTTGGGAGTACTTTCTGGTGACTATGGGGCAATGTAGATTCCAGTGGTTGTGTCATTACTGACCATCCATTGCTAGCTGTGGTAATATGGGTTCTCAGGGCCAATCTACAGCAGTACAGAATGTATAAGTTCAAGAATAGATGGCTTGTAATCACCAGCTAACTCTCTAAATGGCTCTTGGGACATTGGTGTTTGGAGATGCTGGCTGAACAACAAACAGGCTACCTTTGTTTTGTGTCTTTCTGACACAAAAACCTGAGTGTGTGTGTGACTGTGAGGATAGTGAATGTAACAACTTGAAGCTAGGGATCTCTCTCTGTACTTGCTTCTGCCTGCCAACCCCTAACCATCGGGGCCTCAGGGATCTTTAAAGAGAGGACATAGGTCAGTCCACATGTGAATTTACATCCGTAAGAAATAGGTTCTTTAATTTTGGGTGTATTGAAACTTAGAGTTCAGGTATTCACTATCTGATTTTCTCTTTACTCTCAGTTTATTCTTCTGTGGGACTGGAGTTCACTAAGAGGAAGCAGGATGCTGGGTCACTTTCTCTCTCTAATTCTCCTTTACAAGTCCTTTCTCTTTGCAACATTCTCAATCAGATGATATTTCTGTCTTCCAGAGGAGTATATTGATTGACATATGCCATTTTATTCTCAGTGTGATTACTTAAAACCACAACTTTCTGATATATATTTAATATTGCTATTCCTTTAGAGTAGTAAAAAAAAGTATGTAAGAATTGATTTGTCTCTCATGAATTCAAAGGTTCCAAATTTATTTTTCATAATTCTGTCATTTAATAAAAGCAGTTGGTACAAGACTCTAGACAATAGATTCTCAGGCAATTTCTGTAGGAAGACCCTGGTTTGTAGTCATATTTTAGGGGTATGAGAACTATCTCCATGAAGGGTCATGTAGGAAAACAAGATGTCCACTAATTTTTTTCTAAGAATTAGAGGCACATATATGCATAGGCTGAGGTATTTCAAAAGATTAATCTTGTCCCTGACTTGGCAATGGAGAGTATACGCTATAACATGGGTAAATTATGGATATCTCAAGGTAATGTTCCTCTATATCTTAAGTGAGTGCCTTCAAGCCTCTGTCCTGTCTTCCCCAAGATCAAAAACCTAAAGATGCTGACGTCCCTAACATTAAATGTCGTAGAATTCTCCTATACTTATGCAATAATACCTGGATAACTTACTTTATATTACACACTATAAACACCATGTATTTTATGTTTTTTGTACTATGTTGCTTGGGGAGTAACGACAAGATGAAATTCACAGATGTTCAGTACAGACTGAATTGTTCATGTTGTCTAAATATCTAGATTTGGTGATAATTGATGGGCCCCTAAGTGGATCTCTGATGCTTTAGAATGATGGTGAAGATTTAGCCAGGAGAGGATCATACAATAATTACAGTGGTAGATTAATTAGCCCACCTTGAGCCTCTTTCAAACACTTCACTTTCATCCTTGGCATTATAGAATATGGCAGGGGTGCCTTGCCTGTGAACCAGAAGTTGCTTTCAACTCTTGTGCCTGCATTCATGAAATCCCGCCCTTCTTTGGTCTCCAAGTGACGGTTCCTCCCTGAGAAACTGAGAATATGTTATCGTCGCTGCCTTTTCTGATCTTCATGGGCAGTGCATATCACATTCTTGCATCTAGTCGCCGCCTCTTTGTGCCCAGCCTTCTTCTGGAATAGTCTCTGATACCTACTTCTGTCAGATACAAAAAAGAGAACTAAAGTAACAGTAACTATGACATGAGAGGACTTGAACTCTTGAACTGCATTAGCATTTACTAAAAATCCAAGTCAGGTGGAAATGGGCAGCAGTTGTGTTTTTTAAGGCAATGAAACCATCTTTGCTCTTTCTTACAAGATGAAATTTGTCACACATGAAAACACTATTCTAAGTCTCTGGCATGGTCTTGACTTTAGTTTATAAACCTAGTGTCCTCAAACAAAAAACAATAAAACCACATCATGTAATGTTTTTGAGGGCTGAGTTCTACATGTAGGCCTTTATCTGACAGCTATGTTACTCACAGACTATGCTCTGGCAACTCCTCATGTGTGGATGGCAAGTGGCACTCTAGGTGGATATGGCCTCACATGCAATTTTCTTTTATGATATACCACTTCCTTCTTTTCACCCCAATTCACCAAAAACTGAGTTAACTAAGTGTTCTTGTCTCTTGTGTTTCTTTCTTTTTTTTTTTTTTTTTTGGTTTTTCGAGACAGGGTTTCTCTNTATAGCTCTGGCTGTCCTGGAACTCACTTGGTAGACCAGGCTGGCCTCGAACTCAGAAATCCGCCTGCCTCTGCCTCCCGAGTGCTGGGATTAAAGGCCTGCGCCACCAGGCCCGGCTGTGTTTCTTTATTGCTGTAATCTTTGGTAGAAACTCTTTAGAGTTTAGAGGTTTTTAGCATGAAAATAAATAATAGTGTGTGTGTGTGTGTGTGAAAGAGAGAGAGAGAGAGAGAGAGAGAGAGAGATACAGAGATACAGAGATACAGAGATACAGAGATACAGAGAAAGAGACAAGAGACAAGAGACAGAGAAACAGATGGACAGAAAAGGACAGATGCAGATACAGTCAGACAGGCTATATTACACATGGTGAGGTCACCTGCACATCCAACTCAAGCTACCAGGTTTACATGGCAAACACATTATATACCAAGCCATTGTGATGATCTAATAATGTGGATTTTAATATGACTATGAAATGCTTACTGTAGTACCATTGTGCATTCTTCTAGAGAACAAGTAAAAAAAATTTGATGTTGGTGGAAGGCTCCAGTTGTTTTAGACCGATGTTTTGTAGCTGTTAGGTTTCCTCTTTGGTCCTGATGCTTCACGATATATTGAAAGAAAAGGAGGACTACTGTGCATCAACTAAGGGATATACCTTCCTTAGGTCATGAAAACTTTGGGAGAATTTTCATAGTTAATTAAGGAAGGAGAAGATTGATGCTCAAATGAGCCTCCTACATGGCCCATATACCACTGAGATATATTCACCCTTTGGTTATATCCAGCAAGATCCAAGACTGGTTTCAAAATATGTGCACCTATAGGGAAAACAGGTGCCAAAGCTCCAGGGTACCTATCATCCTGTGGTCTAGGGGTTTATCTTGATCTAGCTTTCTGATCTTTCCTTCTATTTCCCAAGGAACAGAGATGTTTGGTCATCTAGGATGGGCTTGGATGAAGTCCTTGAAAGAGGAAGTTTCTCTTAGGGTGTGAAAACAAATGAACTAGATGTCAGTGACCAGCTTCCTCCAGTTTGACCCCAATTGTTTCTCATTTGAACAGGTCACTAAAATGCTCCAGAAATGGATCAGCCCAGCAAGAGATTGCATTTCCTCCTACAATGATCTAAATATACCTTATTAGGTGTATCCAGTGTTTTCCCAAACACAGATTTAACACAATACAGTTCTGTCCTTTTTCCTACACATGGCAGTGAGGGGCTATTTTGAAATCAGGAATGTGTCCCATTAAATAGCCATAGTAGACCACGAAGGAGGGAACTATTACATGGAAGGAAGTAATGACTCATAGAAACATCTTGACAATTATTAATACATGGATTTAATTCACAAATGTTCAGACGGTTCATAATATCCATCTGTCCTCTACTTTGGGTCATGAAGTCCCTATATTTTGTCTTTTTTTCCACAGCAGATTGATATTAAGGAGAGAAGGAGAAATCATCTGCTTTCAGCAGAGAGCTTGCTCTCAGTGTTACAGAGGTTACTTTATCCAGGTCTATAGTGAAGCCAATCATAGCACATGCCAGTCAGCAGCAGTTTAGACTTTAGTGAGCTAACCATTCAAAACTCTGTGATTCTGACTATGAACTATCTCATTGTATTCCAGATAATTAGACCTAATGGATGCTGGCGAATACTCAATAGCTTTCCAATTCATTGTATTTGGTAGCAATTTTGTAGGCAATTATGTGTATCGAAGTTGGAAATGCCAAGAAATCCAAGAATGCTTTTGGTGTTGGAGCAGAAGGAACAAAGAACAATTAAAAGGCATGAATACATTTTCAAATAGATGGTAAGCCATTGAGTAGGATTGAGTAGGAAAGACATTGGGTGATAGGAAAAAAAAAAAGGCATTGTGAGGAATGAGAGGGTTGTTTAGGAAGATAGGCATGAGATCCTTAGTGGGGATGAAGCTGTAAGGTAGGAGTTGTGTTTTCCTGAGCATGGCTTTGTTTCCTTAGTGTGCTCAAACGATCTACCATTCTGAAGAATCAAAAATTTGAATTGATGCCACTGGAGAATATATTAACTATTATTCCTCTTGATCTGATGAAATATCCTTGTATAAAGAATGAGGAAGGACTGGTTCTGACGTACAGTTTGTAGCAATCCTGATGGAGTCCCAAAGGCATGTTAGTAAGAATGAGATAGAACACATTGCATTTGCAGTCAATATGAAAATACAGATGAGTGTCGCTTCTCAGCTTACTCTCCCCTTTTTCTTTTGTCTAGGACCCAGGGCATAGAATGGTGCTAACTCCAATTAGATTTTGTTTTCCTACCTCCGTTAACACATCTAGTAACTTCTTCACAAAATACCCAGAGGTCTGTCTCCAAGGTGATTTTTGACCCTGCCAAGTTGATAATCAATAATAACTATCACAGAGGGCATGTTCTATCTTCTGCCCAGGCTGTCAACACCTCTGTGCCCTTTGCTTACTGTTCCTCCTACTGTTTTTGATAGTTGGATAAATCATTGTCGAGTGTCCATCTGACATAACAGCAAAACCAATGGCTCATAATTCTACTCCGTGTAGTGGAAGGAGATAGTAATTTTATTGGGAAGACTAGTGATGCCCAATTTATATTGGACAATATAAGGAAATTACCTGTTTCCTTTGTGGGGAACAAAAGAATGAAGTCAATAAGTCCCTGTGTTTTTATTTCCATACTGGCCAGTTCCAAAGTACAGAAAGTGGGCCTGAGGAGGTGGATTAAAAACCTGTCATTGCAAACCTGACACAGTCCAGGTGCCCTTGGATGGGTGCTCCCTTTTCCACCCTCTGTGTTTCTTGTTATCAGTTCTGCTTTCTGTACGTGCTATTTTGATAAAAGTTTCTTGAACTTAATGGTAACAAATTTCTATGAAAATGCTCCATCTTTATTCATTAAATTATATTATTTTTATTTGAATTTATTTAGGTCAGATTTATTTGTTAAAGATGCCCAAAGTAAAAACTGGATGGTATTGCTTTCTTAATAAAAGGTGATCTGAAATGTAAGGGTAGTGTAGGCAACACGATTAAATTTTTAAATGAAAACAAGACAATGGAAGGAATACTAGTCTAAGTGATTTCTGCACTGTCTTTTTGAGGAACTGGCTGGGTGAAAAGGAACAGGCACACAGGTGTACAGAAAAGTGCAATGCTTACTGTGATGGTTCTCAGGGAGAATACTATATAGGTAGTTATACTGGACCCTCTTGCACTCTGAGGGAGTGTAATGGATTTGGCACTAGTTAGCCATGTAAAAACTCTTTCCCCAGAATCTTTGTAGTACCATTTTTCCAGTTAATACTGAAAGTAAACGCTATCAACAGGAACAATACAGGAAAACCTCACCTATTTGAAAACCAGAACCAGTACCCACATTTCCGACTCCCTAAAACTCACCTCCAAACATTTTCTGAAATTTCCTTCTTGGAAATTTTACTTTCAAGGCTGTCAAGAACGATTTCACTGCTTTGTGTTGAGGGAAACACAGAATTTTCTACCTTGGTGCTGCGATAATGTCTGTGAAATCCAAGTTGGATTGTGTTTGGTTATTGATGAAGGCGTGAAGAATACTAAAGTCTCTGTGTAATTTGTGCAAGCCGGCAAAGCACCCTTTATCATCTCCTTGACCACTGCAGGGAATGCCTTACAGACAGCAAAAGAGATTTGGACCCTTCACTTTTTTATCCAGTCACTTCCTTTTGGCTCCATGTGTTGAGCATAATCTATGACAGCTCTTCCTCTGTCAGTAGACTCAGGATCAAAGACCTCATCATGCACATCTGAGGTAACAGGATGTTATTCTAACAGGCTGGCTGAAAGTACCACTCTTTGGTAACTGCATCCCATGGGAAATATCAGAAAGCAGCAGTGACTCGGAGCCACCAGACTGACTACAAACATGAGTTTTCTGAGAAAACACAGTGTAAACTAAAATGGAAGCTGCCTTTTTGCTTTTCCTTTATGGAACACAGTTATGGGTCCTGGGATAATGACGAAAGAATTTAGCCTCCTTCTAGACAGTCAGATTGAGAACACATTTGGTTTCCTAAAATTGGACAAATATTGCCACCTTCTTTTACTCCATCACATACAAAATCAATAAAACAAGTCTTTTTTTCTGAAGGATTCTCTCTACCCCTGGTAAGCAACAGCTTTGTGTGAGTACCCAGGGGAATGGAAAGGTAAAAGAGAAAACACATTGTGTTCATGTGTTGTATAAGACATTTAGAACCAGTAATATCACCATCATCCAGTCTCACTGACCATGCATCAAGAATCCAGGCTACTGTCACCACCTTTCTCTGGAGTCACGGAGAGTCCTCCACTTAGATCTGATCATTATTATACTAAGACAGAGAGATTAAATAGCTTTTCTGTGGCAATTCCTCAAGCCATGGAGTCTGGCTTAGCAGTTTCCTTAGAAGCTCATTCGCTTACCCTGCTAACTAGCTTCCTATTTTCATTTTCACCCTATGTAACTATTCATAGAGATTCCTCTAATTTCTCTATAACTGATTATTGTTCTTGATATATACCCCAGCAGGAAGAATGTGTTGAATGCTGAGGCAATTATTACAAGGGATCATGCCTCCCTTTCCCATTGGCAGCACCCTTTTATGAGGTCTGATGTTTCTCCACTCACTCTGCTGCCTATTGTATATCTCTATCTATGCATGAAGATCAACCTACTTTTTAGGATCATACTTATTACCCCTTACCTACACGTTGGACTCTCTAGTTCTTTTTTATCTTGTAGCATCATCTCTGTGAAGCAAAACCATACAGAGCTATTTGGTGTGAATGACCCACCATACACCACAGAATATATCCTCAATGTAAGAGTCAGGTTTCACACACAGAACCCCAACTCTTCCTGTGACAAGTTGGCCTTTGAGAGCTAGCAATATCACATAGATTTTAAACAATCTATTGGATAATCATTTTTCCTATAAGAGAAAGCCATTTACTTATTTTTCTTTGATATATGAATTTCATGAATAATTCTATTTATTCCATCTTCTTGGGAAACTTTTGATAAATTTTCTTGCAGAATGTGATTTGGCAAATCTCAGGAGTTTACCAGAGCCAGGACTTGAATGTGGTAGAGGTTCTGAATTGAGTATGTAGCCAGAATGCCTGGCTTTTCCCCCGACTGGCTGAACAGACCCAGGAAGCTATTTAATCACCCTGTCTCAATTTGCTGATGTCCAATATTATCTCATAGTGACGTTATAATTATTTAAGTGATTCGTGAAGCATGTGAGGATACATACACTCCAACAGAAATCTGTTTCTCCCTGACACAAAATCCTTAATATTTTTCATAAAATGTGAAAACCCCCAAAATGTTGCTTATTGCTTTTTAATATTTTGATACGTAAACTTCTAGCAATATTTTCTATTCAATTTCATGTTACCTTAAGAGATGTGAATATGCCAAGTATTATTTTCATTTATTTTTATTTTTTTCTTATGAGGATTCTATCAGCTTTACAAAAAAATATGTATATAAGTATTTGCCTGAATGTATGATTCTATACCACATGCCCAAGAAGGCCATAAGAGGATGATGGATTCTCTGAAATTGGAGTTTCAGATGGTTGTGAGCTACCATGTACACGTTGGGAATCAAATCCTGATCCTTTCAAAATTCTCTTAACTCCCAAGCCACTCTCCAGTCCCTAGTTTCCTTTTTCTCCCTGTTTTTCTTTATCCAGGTGTGTTTAGTTGCAATAAACAAGAAGCGAAATGAGCTTACTATGAACTCACAAGAAGTGAGAGTATCCTACTATGAACTAATTAACTCATTCAATTGAAAAAGATAGGAATGTTTTGGTGTGATCTGACCTACATGGGTTTTTATGCTAATGAATAAATTTGTAGCTAGAACCCTTGTTCATAGTTATTAATGACAGTTTGCTACTTAAGCAAATTCCTGTGGAAAGGGAACCAGGACTGGCCTGAGCAGATATTGATCCAGTGGCAGTTGCTGCCATAAAAGTGGCAGAGCTGAGGCACTTCAGGGTAGAGGAAGCCACAGTGCCCTCCTCTATTGCAGTCTCTCTAGACAACATTATCAATGCTGTGGTATTCTCCAGTGCCTGGTCATTTACAGTGAAGGGATGCGGCAGCAGACATTGTTGGGTAGCTCTCTTTCTGCGTCATCCTGTTTCACACACCTGCCTTCTTTTTTTTTCCTTCCCAGCTCTGCTTTCACGTTTTTCATATCTTTAGAACTTCCCCAGTTTCACACCTTCCTGGTGTGTGGCAGCTTCTCTTATATTTTATATTCTTTATGAATGCCAGGAAGCATAGTAGAAGCATATGAAATTCCAAGACATTCAGACTTGGATACAAAGTGTAGCTTGCCTCTTAGTAACAGTTTAACTTCAGCAAAGTCACCTAACACCTCTGAATATTGCTTAATATTTGTGTATGTCAGTGACAGGGAACAAAAGTAAAAATAAAAAAGTACCCCCATATGTATGAATTATAAATTTTGGGCGGAACTCGATTGTGTACTCCAGTAACCACAGTGCACAGAAGACAGATGCAGTATTTACTGGGAGAGTAGGGTCAGAATGAGTAACATAAGGGACATAGAAAATGCAACAATGAATGCAACATAGAAATTATTTGCAGCTAATATGCTTGAGAGGGGTGTAATATCTAGATATGTAAATTATAATCATGCCCAAAACTTTCCCGGTTAAAGGTAAAATGTGTAAGAGACCAGAACAGACACTTCACCAAAGAAGTATAAAGCACATGAAAAAGACCCTTGGCATCAAACTAGAGAAGCAGAGACAGGTATATCCCTCAGGCTGGTTGGTTTGCCTGCATAGCTAATCTGTAAGTTCTAGACCAATGAGACAACCTTTTCATTAAGGCTGTGTCAGGTATGTGAGGAGTAAGATCTGAGGTGGTCATCTGTTCTTGAAATGCACACTTGATCATGCAAACTGATTCCACGGAACTATTAAGATCAGTGTGTTTTGTTTTCTTTATGTGAGTTTTGGGGCTCAAACTCAAGCCATTGTACTTCGAAGGCAAACAATTTACTTACCAACCTGTATCCTCAGTCCTCATTTTCTTCCCAAGTAGGCACCTTTTCTTGGTGCTGGTTAGTCTTGTTGCTGTCCTAGGGAGGAATGGGGTATGCCATGTTTGTCTCTACATGTGGTTGGTGGAATCCACAGGCAGCCTTACCATGCTAAAAATATCAGAGTGCAAGATGTGCTTACCAGAGTGCACATTCAGCTCTCTCCCTGACTGGCATGAAGTGAAGCCACACACAACATTTTAGATGAACAGAGGGGCAACAGCTGCACTAGAGCACATCAACAAACTATAAATTTTATCTCAATTAGAAATTTAAAGTGCTTGAAGTGAGGGGAAAGCAACAGAAAAATAGCTCATCCAATGTGATCCAACAGAATGTGTCTTGGTCACCAGTGAAGACATTTAGTTTTTCTTCAAGGGAAATACTCCTGAGTGGCATTTCCTGGAGACCAGATGGCAAGTTAGATTCACTATTTTTCTTTCCAAAATAACTTGTGTTTTTGTTATTATAATGTAACATTTACAGAAAACTGTCAATATGCTGGCCTTCTGTTGGGCATTGTCCTGCAGGAAACAGTTTTATTTTGGAAGCTGCAATGATGGAGCAATCAAAAGTCTCCAGCCCATGAAAGGTTAGAGACAGAAATCATGAAAGGCAGAGCAGGAGAGACAGAAATGACGTGCCCAAGCTAAGTAAGTAGTAAAACTTAGCTGAAATGATACCACAGGGCCCTGAGGAACAAAAGAGATCAATTTGATCTGTTTATAACTGGACTTCATTAACGTAAAAGCTTATGGGGACTCCGGTGACTCCCCATATGTCAGTCTCCAGGTAGCCTTGCAGAACTGCCTGATCAATTTTGTCTTTAGCGTTTTGTTTTTTTTTGTTTTTTTTCTGGATCTGACCAAAAATGTTTAGTTCTTTGTCCTTCATAGAATGAGCTGACTAACCATATTGCAGTTCTTAATTGGTGTCAGCATTTACTGCAATTATCACAAGCTTACAGAGTGCTATGTAGCAAGCTACTTCTGTGAGTGTGCAGGATACTTCTTGTACCTTCTAGGAATTGATCACTTTTGTGTTCAGAAGTTCTAGATGGGATCTTACTGTCATTTTGTGTTGCGATGCGTTCTCTGTAGGTTAGTCTCTCTTGGCCTTTGCAAGGAACACAATCACATTACTCGGGTCTGATAACCTTGGTGTTTCACATTTTCTCCCTGTCCATAGCTTCAGTAATGGGATGAAAGTAGCGACTAAGAACTGCATGCAAATTAAGGTGAATACCCCAGGTCATTTTAGTATACTGCAGTCCACTTATTGTAGATTGATTACATGAGATGCATTAGATATTACAGGCCAAGATTATGATCTAAGGAGGAAATCTAAGTATCCGTTCAAGTAAGGGCAGTGCTAATGGTATTGTGTATCTATATCACATCAGCTAGAGGGAGTTGGCTTTTAGTCTATATGTGCCTCTCAGATCTGGTTTGTTCTTTTTAATTTAAGATGAAGATGAGGAACATCACTATGGGTGTGTCCTGGGACATCTTATTGGTGATGGGATATGTGTGATTAGTGAGAGCTCTGACTAATATTCAAATAGCACCATTTCTGGGCTTTCAATATACAGGAATCTCAAGAAGGGTTAAAAAAACCATGCTCTAAGTGTAAAGTGCCAGACACCCTTCCCTTAAGCAAGAATACTGCTTCTTAGATCAACATATGTATGTCCCCATTTGATATGAGCTACTGAAGCCAAGCTATAGCTGATAATTGTAATTATGTGAGTAAAGCCATGATCAAAATGTACTTAACAAAGTTCTCAGGTCAATATTCCTGGTGAAATTTACTCAACAAAACCCCCCATTAGCTACATCCCACCTTAGGCAATTGCATCATTTGGAAGTGGAAGGTTCTAGAAACAATGGAACATGCCCTTTTAGCAGCATCTGTGCCTTGCAGAAGTGTCAGGACTGAAACAGATGAAGAAAATCCTATACATGTCATCAATATTTCAGGGACAAAGACATAAAAAAAATGCAGCCTCTTAAGATGTTTATTATCAATTATTTTTACTTTACTACCACTATCTGTGGGTTATTAAGACAGACACTTCATCATTCCTGAGATCATGTGTGAGACAAGTCTGGAAAGAGCCAGCTGGCCTTGCACCTGCTCTTTAGAAGCAAGATGGGAGAAAATGAACTCACAGGCTGCACTTGTCTTCCATTACTTAAGATGACAGAAAGATATTTGCTTTGTGTTTACATGGGAAGTGGTTCTGAGATTTCAATTCTCTTTTGAAAAAAAAATCTGACTTGTAATCTATTCCTCACTTACTATATATAGGGAGGGAGAAAATGTGGTGATTTTGCCTTTCAGTAAACACTTCTTGAGAAAATTGGGTAAAATGATATTCAGTTCTTTACAGCATCAAAGTTAAAGCGTTTAAGTAAATAACATGTATCATATTATACAGCATTGGGTTCCCATTTCCCTGGACAAATCCACCCCTGCAAAAAGAGAAATAAGATGCAATGAACCTCCGGCACAGTAAATGTGGGGCAATTCTGGTAGGTAATCAGCCATCCAATACGACTACTTAATAAACCTAGCCCTTGCCCATGAGAGTCTTTAGTTCTAAACAGAAATCCAAGACAGAGATGAAAGTATGTGGAAATAAAGAAGGCCCAGAATTGCTGTACAACTAGAGTGAAGCCTCAGCAAGGTGTGGCAGTGTCACTGGAGCTTTTGAAAATGTGAGTTACCTACTCCCAAGTACTGGGTGAATCACTGCTTCACATGAAGAGACCAGGGAGCTGCCCTCTCAGATCATGGTGGGAAAGTGTTCTTGGGTCAGAAGAGGTGGATGTTTGTGAGAACTTTGAAGCTGAAGGGAGTGTTGTTTATAAACCCAGGAGAGAGGATATTCCCAAGGCTGATGAGGTGCTTGCTGGGGGGAATACCTAAGAGGGAGTGGTCAGGGCTGAATACAGAGCTTGATGAGGAAGGGGTGGGGCTTTGGTAAGGTCATTGGCATTGCTGGGTAATAACACAATCTCTTTGTTCTTGATCCAACTTTAGCATTGGGACTTAAAGAGGACTAGATTTCTGAAGCCCAAGGCCAATGGAAGATCTATATATTCCATTGAGTTTAGACAATAGGGTGAAAATCTACCCTCTCCCTGCACTTCCCCTCTCTCTCAAAACAGAGAAAACTAGACAGAGCTCTCCACCTTATGTACAGATAGGGAATATTCTACAAAAGGACTTTCCAGTGCTCTTAACCAACAGAGCCTGCAAGATGGATCAGGGAAAGGATTTGAAAACAAGAATATTGACTAATTCCTCATGGCATTATACATATATTGATCTACAACTGAAGATCTGCACATTGGTCTCCTTCTTCAAGCTCCTTTATTGCAGGCTATTGCCATATTAAAATAGAACTATGGTATAACATGCTAAAATTTGCAAATGAAAATTAATCTGGAAAGCAGAGGGTAACTCCTAATTATAGCAGCGAACTTGAAGAGAGCTCTATGATGTTGGTACTTTGGGTGAATACAGACCAGTGAGTTGAAGTTGATAAACTCAGGGAAGGGGACAGTAAAGGGTTAAAAATGCCAGACTCAGCCTACCAGACACCAAATCCAGACTCAGTCTATGATGTCTTGTGAGTATAAGGAATTCACCCTGTCTTTCTGTCTCAGCTCTTCTACTCCTGAGAAAAAGGGAAGGTAATAGCAGGAACTCTAGAGAGTTTGTCAACATTAGGGAAGGGTAGGACTTAGTGAGACTAACAGAATTACTAGAAAAGGCTCCTAGACACAGGAACAAAAGCAAGTGTGTGAAAGGTCACCAGGACTGAGAAACTGGAGCTCTACAGAAGCAGAAACTGAGACCCGAGGAACAGTGGTGGTAAAAGTTATTAGGGTTCAGCTAGATACTTCCTATGATGGGAAGCCACTGGCTGAGCATCAGCTCAAAGGATGATGGCAACCCCTGGTGCTCTGAGGGATTCACAGGCAGCACTAAGGACAAAACTGGATAATAAAGGCCAGTTTAGCTTCTTTTTAAATCACTGTGTACAGGTAACCCACAGAAGCATTTAACAGAGGAGGTTTTTATTTCTGTTCATATTTAAAAGGCTATAAGTCTCTCTATGACTTCTACATATATGTGTATAGGCGTTTTCATCCTCACACACTGACGATATACCACATGCTCACTTGTATATACAGATATACACGCAAAATTACATATGTACATATTTCATAATATAACATTGTGAAAACCACCAATAAGTTTCCTATAATACACTCTGTAGATCACACTATATACGTTTTCATAGGGTAAAAAGCCACCATCACCCCATTTCCCTCCCCCTCTCTCCCAAACTAGAGCGAAGTGAATAGGGCCCTTAATGGTATGTAGAGGTAGGGAGTAGACAATACATGGACCTAACCAACATAGCCTGCAGGATGGAACACTTCCCACAAGTGATATGATATAGTCTTTGCAGCAAACGTATGGGATAGGTAATGCTATAAACATGTTGTAGAAGGAAATAGAACTTTGAAGGCATATTAGGAACTGTATCATGGTCACACAGCTACAGAATAGCATCCAGGACAAGATGGAATGCTAGAGTTTCCCAAACTCCCATACACACTGTACCTAACTCTCTTCTTCCAGGTGGTATGTTGAATTCTTTAGCTGGAATTCCTTAGTTTTCTAAGGTAATAATTTTCTGTGTTACTTGATTTAAAGTCACTGAGAAATGCATATTTGTTGCCCCCAAATTATAACAGATATATTTCTCCTCCCCAGAGTTCATGTGAAAATACTATCAGGTTACTCAGGCAAGGATGTTTTTGACAGTGAAATACCCCAGAGATGCGAAAATATTATGCACATCCTTCTGAGTCAGTGATTCTCATCTTATCCAAAGTTAAATCAGTAGAAGGGTAATAAGGGTCCATTTCATAGTGATGTCTCTCTAATAGTGAAGCACATTGTGCCAAGACATTCTTGTAAACCAGAGATGATGTTTCTGAGTGAGTCTCTTAGGTGTACAGTGTTATCAATAGGGGCAGTGGGTTCTTAGTTCTCACAAAATGGGATAGTGTGAACCCTCAATGTTTAAGTTGAAATCCTCCATCCCACCTCTCCTCCTTTATTTTTCTTATTTCCTTTCTTTCTTTATGGCATCTGTCTATTCATGTTCTGTGCTTTATCTTTGAAGATGATTGTTGTTTCATTTTATAAATAGAAGTAATATTCTGTAAATAAGATTTTAAGACTGCAGTTTATAATATTCATCTTGAGTTGATATTCAAAACAATGTCACATCAAAGTTTCTGGGCAACAATGACTGCCTGTCAGATTTTGATGATATTGAATACAGTGGTTATTTTTCTACAGAGAACTTAATGGATAAAATTAGATTTTATATTAAAAATGTGTTAGGTTTTTTTATATTTAAAGATTTGATGGTTTCTTCATGTATGACTTTTATCATGAATTGACTCATATATATTTACTGTATGGGTTGCACACAACATGTAATAACTAGACAAGGTTACTGGCATAATTGCTTCAAACAATCATCATTCTTCTATGTTGACAACATTTAAAATCCTCTAAACTATTTTGAAATATACAATTAAATGTTGTGCAACCATCGTCACCCAGAAAGCTATGCACCTTGGGAGTTATTGTGCCTACCTATCTGTACTGAGTACCCATTAGCTATCTTTTTCCCCACATATCCATCACTCTCTCTCTCTCTTTTTTTTAATCTTAAACAGTCTCTTCATTTTATTTATTTTTATTTTTTTATTTATTATTTTCTTTATTTACATTTCAAATGCTATCCCGAAATTTTCCTATACCCCTTCCCCCAACCTCTGCTCCCCTACCCACCCACTCCCACTACTTGGCCCAGGCCTTGCCTTGTGCTGGGTAATATAAAGTTTGCAAGACCAAGGGGCCTCTATTCCCAGTGATGGCCAATTAGGCCATCTTCTGCTACATATGCAGCTAGAGACACAAACTCAGGGGGTACTGGTTAGTTCATATTGTTGTTCCACCTACAGGGTTGCAGCCACCTTCAGGTCCTTGGGTACTTTCTCTAGCTCCTCCATTGGGGACCCTGTGTTCCATCCAATAGCTGGCTGTGAGCATCCACTTCTGTGTTTGCCAGGCACTGGCATAGCCTCACAAGAGGCCGCAATATCAGGGTCCCTTCAGAAGGATCTTGCTGGCATGAGCATTAGTATCTAGGTTTGGTGGCTGATGATGGGATGGACTCCCGAATGGGGTAGTCTCTGGATAGTCCATCCTTTCACCTTAGCTCTAAATTTTGACTCTGTACCTATATCCTTTCATGAGTATTTTGTTCCTNATTCTAAGGAGGAATGAAGTATCCACACAATGGTCATCCTTCTTGGTTTTCTTGTGTTTTACAAAATGTATCTTGGGTATTCTAAGTTTCTGGGCTAATACTGCTTATCAGTGAGTGCATATCTAGTGACTTCTTTTGTGATTGGGTTACCTCACTAAGGATGATATCCTCCAGATACATCCATTTGCCCAAGAATTTCATAAATTCATTGTTTTTAATAGCTGAGTAGTACTCCATTGTGTAAATGTACCACAGTTTCTGTATCCATTCCTCTATTGAGGGATATCTGGGTTCTTTCCAGCTTCTGGCTATTATAAATAAGGCTGCTATGAACATAGTGGAGCATGTGTCCTTATTACCAGTTGGAAGATCTTCTGGGTATATGCCCAGAAGTGGTATTTCTGGGTCCTCTGGTAGTACTATGTCCAATTTTCTGAGGAACCACCAGACTGATTTCCAGAGTGGTTGTACAAGCTTGCAATCCCACCAGCAATGGAGGAGTGTTCCTCTTTCTCCACCAGCATCTGCTGTCACCTGAATTTTTAATCTTAGCCATTCTGACTGGTGTGAGATGGAATCTCAGGGTTGTTTTGATTTGCATTTCCCTGATGGCTAAGGATGTTGAACATTTTTTCAGGTGTTTCTCAACCATTCGATATTCCTCAGTTGAGAATTCTTTATTTAGCTCTGTACCCCATTTTTTAATGGGTTTTTTTGAGTTTCTGGAGTCCAGTTTCTTGAGCTCTTTGTATATATTGGATATTAGTCCTCTATCAGATTTAGGATTGGTAAAAATCCTTTCCCAATCTGTTGGTGGCCTTTTTGTCTTGTTGACAGTGTCTTTTGCCTTACAGAAGCTTTGCAATTTTATGAGGTCCCATTTGTCAATTCTTGATTTTACAGCACAAGAGACCCTGAGGAAATCCAAAACATCATCAGATCCATCACTCTCTTAAGCCTCTGCAAACTACATAAGTACTCTCCTCCTCATAAGACTGACATTTTCCATTTTAACACATTAGAGAACAAGCATATTTCTCTTTCTGTACCTGACTTTTTTCATTTAACACAATGTTCTTCAGTTTCACTCATTGTGATACAAGTGGAAGAATTTAAAACACACCGTGAAGCAGGTTTTAAAAAACACAAAGTATTAAGACTTTCTTCTTATTCTTTCTTGGTTCTAGGTGATTCTGGACCACTCTGAAATTTCAGTCGTGATGTTCAAATCCAGTAAAGTATTGTTATCTGAACATCTGTGGATTCAGAAGCAAATGTCCTCTGGGGAAACTCATTAGAAAAATGTCACTTCTGATTATTTAATTCTGAAATCTTGGTAAAATAATCACTAACAACAAGAAATCTGAAATATTTCTATCAGATATTTACAAGATCCCCTCTCCCAGTGGGAAAGGAAAATGAATCTGTTTTTATATGCATTACCTTTATGCATATGTTTATTTAATATTATAATTCATTTTTAATAGTTGTTCTACTAGAAATTAAGATCTAATAAATCTTAATCAGGTCTGCTGGTTAGTTTTTGTTGGAAGATTGAGACAACCTAGAGCCACCCAGGAAGAGGGTGCCTCTGTTGAAGAATTGCCTCTGTAAGTCTGGCCTGTCATCATGTCTGTGAGAAAATATCTTGAATGATGATTGATGCAGGAGGGTTCAGCACATTGTAGGTGGCACCATCCCTAAGATGATGTTCCTGGTCTATACTGGAAACCTAGTGAAGAATGAGATAGATGGAATGAGCTAGTAGGCAGTGTTTCACCATGGTGTCTGCACTAGGTTTTTTCCTTGTGATTCCTGTCTCACTTTCCTTTCTGATTTCCTTTAATGACAGAGTATGACTTCAATGTTTAGCATAAGATAAACCCTTACCTTCTCTAAGATACATTTGTCAGAGTGTTTTCTCACAATGACAGGAAAGTAGACAGGGTATAAAGTCATCACTACAGAAAGCAACTATCTCCTGTCTTCCATACAGAAATTTTGGGAAGCCTGCTCATGTATGTGGAAGTGGATTATTTCCAATATTTTATGCCTGACTGTGAAGCTGAGGCTCCAAATGTGTTCTTCCATTATGATTCATGCTATATGGTATATACTCACTTGTAAGTAGATATTAGCTATAAACTAAAAGATACCCATGATATAATCAATAGATCCAAAGAAGCTAAGTAACAAGGAGAACTTGTGGGAAGGGACAACTTTAATTTCACTGACAAGAAGAAATAGAATATAGATTGTAGGTGAATCAGGGATGGGTACTCAACAAGACAGGAGATGAGGATGGAAACAGCAGGGAGAAGGTACTGGAATGGGGGATATCTGGGCTTAGCTAGAAACCTAGGGTAATAGAAACTCCCAGGAGTCTATAAAGGCAATCCTAACTAAGCCTCCTAGCAATGGGGCATATGGATCTTGAACCAGCCATCTATTTTAATGAAGTAAGCCTTCTGATGGAGGGATTGGGAGAACAAATCTGTCTCAAACCTTTGACCTACAATTTGTTCTGCCTACAAGATATACAGAGATAAAGATGGAACAGAAATTGAGGGAATGGTCAATCAATGACTGATTCAGCTTAAGACTCATGCCATGAGGGGAAGCCCATCCCACAAGACTGTTAATGGTATTCTGATATACTTCCAGACAGGAGCCAAGCATAACCATCATCAGAGAGGCCTCACCCAGCAACTGATGGAAACAGATGCAGAGACCCATAGCCAAACATTAGGCAGAGCTTGAGAAATCTTTTAGAAGAAGTGGACAAAGGATTGTAGGATGGAGAGGGGTCAAAGACACCATAAGATAACCCAGAGAATCTACTAACCTGGGCTCATAGCAGCCCACGGTTACTGAACCACCAACCAGGGAGCATACATGGGACTGCCTTAGACGCTTTGCACATATGTAACAGCTTGCTCTTCGTGTGGGAATTCTAATGATGGGAGCAGGGACCTGGCCTGACTCTGTTGCCTGCTTGGGGATCTTTTCCTGCTTCTGCTCTGCCATATCAAGCCTCAATAGGAGAAGATATACTTAGCCTTTCTACAACTTGATAATGCTAAGACTAGCTTATATACATGGGATATCATGAAGAAGACAAGAGGAGGAATGTGTGGGAGGAAGGGACATGGGGAAGAAGGATGGGGAGGAGAGAGGGTAGGGGAAACTGGGGTTGGGATGTAAAGTAAATAAATAAACAAAATACTTAGTTAAAATAAGATTTACCTTATATTTTAGAGCTTAGATTTAACCAGAAATCTAATATGCCAAAAGATTGTTCACAAGTAAGTAGGCCATTAGAGTTGTTGAAGAGGTTGTAATTAGTTGCAGAAAGTTGGTTACTGGGGTCTGTGAGGATTGTGTTGCAAATCATGGATCTTTATCAGTTTTGCTTTTGTCAGTCAGAAACTGAGTAGATTTGTCCCTTTAAGAACTTCTTGCAATGCTTTCTGTCTAATCATGAGCCTGAAACTACCAAGCCCACTAACCAAGAGAAGGAACATTTGAAACCGTGGGGTCAAAATAATCCTTCTACATTCAGTTTGATAGAACTCATGTGTTTTGTCACATGGGCAAAACTCTAACTAATGAATATCAAGGCTATCACTCTACTCAAGCCACAATATCTTGGGTGTTAAACTTGGACAAACTTTCCACCACACACCAGTCAGAATGGCTAAGATCAAAAACTTAGGTTACAGCAGATGGTGGCAAGGTTGTGAAGAGGAACACTCCTCCATTGCTGTTGGGATTGCAAGCAGGTGAAGAGGAACACTCCTCCATTGCTGTTGGGATTGCAAGCAGGTATAACCACTCTGGAAATCAGTTTTGCAGTTCCTCGGAAAACTGGACATAATACTACCTGAGAACCCAAATATACCACTCCTGTACATATACCCAAAAGATGCTCCAGCTTGTGATAAGGACACATGCTCCACTATGTTCATCGAGCCTTATTTATAATAGCCAGGAGCTGGAAAGAACCCATATGTCCCTCAACAGAGGAATGGACACAGAAAATGTGGTCCATTTACACAATGGAGTACTACTCNTCTATTAAAAACAATGAATTCATGAAAATTTCAGGCAAATGGTGGGAACTAGAAAATATCATCCAGAGTGAGGTAACCCAATGACAAAGGAACACACAATGTCATGCACACACTGATAAGTGGATATTAGCCCAGAAGCTCGGAATACCCAAGATACAATTGACAAACCATATGAAACTCAAGAAAAAAGAAGACCAAAAATGTGGATATTTTGATCCTTCTTAGAAGGGGGAACAAAATATCCTTGGAAGGAGTTAAAGACACAAAGTGTGGAGTGTAGACTGAAGGAATGACCATCCAGAGACTGCCTTACCTGGAGATCCATTCCATATACAGTCACCAAACCCAGACACTTTTGTGGATGCCAACAAGTGCTTGATGACCAAAGCCTGTTATACCTGTCTCCTGAGAGGCCCACCAGTGCCTGACAAACATAGAGGCAGATGTTTACATCTACCATTGGATTGAGCACAGGGTCCCCAATGAAGGACCCAAAAAGCTGAAGGGGTTTGCAGCCCCATAACAGGAACAACAATATGAACTAACCAGTACCCTCACAGCTCCCAGGGACTAAACCACCAACCAAAGAGAACACATGGTGGGACTCATGGTTCCAGCTGCATATGTAGCAGAGGATGGCCTAGTCGGTCANCAATGGAAGGAGAGGCCCTTGGTCCTGTGAAGGCTTTCTGCCCCAGTGTAGGGGAATGCCAGGACCAGGAAGTAGGAAGTGGCTAGGTTGGTGAGCATGGGGATGGGAAAGGAGATAGGGGAAACCAGGAGAGGGGATAATATTTGAAATGTAAATAAAGAAAATATCTCATAAAAAATGAATGAACAGCTTTTCATATCTTAGATATGAATTGAAATTCATAGGGAACTACATTTAACTTTACTTTTATTTAATTTTTAAAAGATTATTTATTTATTTATTAATTTATTTATTTACTATGTATAGAGTTCTACCTATGTGTGTACTTGCACACCAGAAATGGGCATCAGGTCCCTTATAGATGGTTGTGATCTACAGTCCCACATTTTCACTATAAATAAGAGATTATTAGACTTTGGGGGTATTAAGTGAAATAACTCAATGAGTTGCAAAATTAATTGTGAGATTTCAGGGTACAGTTGTTGAGATCCCATTTTTCTATGTAGAGTTCAGTCGTAATGGCAAGCACAGAATGGAGCATGAGCAAAATGAAATTGTCATAGTAAAACCACACTAGTATATATTAAGAACTTTTGCATAATGTATAGTAGGTATCGTGTTAGGAGTACTGGACACACATGACATGCCAATAGAACACATATAGTGCTTCACATTTTAAAGTAGAGGAATGTAGACTGGGGGAGGAAATTTTACCCAACCAAGGGAACAGGATTGAAGGAAAAGAAAAATGCAGTGTGAGCTTCCATTAGCCTGGTCTTGTGGTCGGACATGCTTGGCTTTTTATTGGTGAAGTCAGTTTAATTTGTATTTTACACTTTATTAATTTTATGTATTCCATTCTTCCTGGGCACACTTGGGACAACTGAGAGCATGATATAGCAGTATTCTATTTTGTAGGGTCACTTTATTCATGGTAGTAGAAAGTCTCCAGAGAAAGGTCTCTGACTCATATGCTCTGCAAATATAGCTTTACAGAGTGCCAGAGCTCCTTAGATGTCATAGTCCACCACAGTGACAAAAAGAAAAAAAAATAGAGCCCAAACAACTACATAGAATTGCTAGATCAGTAGGAGATTAATGAGGCTCAGAAAGTTTCCTGAGTATGATAAACAAAACAGTACAAAGATGGTTCTCTACCCAAGAAGAGTCTTGTAGAAGAAAAATAATTTCTTCTATTGCCCAACTCTCTTTACCTTGTTAACACACACTGAAAGGTCATTTCTAAGATATTTCCCAGAACCCTTGTTCACAGTACTTATCTCTAGTTGACACTGGTTCTGACCCCTTTAGGCTGATTGAATTTATTTTGTGACTCTTTCCTGGACCAATCCTCACCTGTCCATCTAATGGGAATGACTCTGTTGCTTACTAGAATTCTTGTTATGGTTCATCAGATTGCCGTGCAAAAACAAGACACAGCTGGTTTATGAGGAAATAGCTTTCAATTAACTATTGGGGTGTGTGTGTGTGTGTGTGTGTGTGTGTGTGTGTGTGTGTGTGAGAGAGAGAGAGAGAGAGAGAGAGAGAGAGAGAGAGCACACACACATATATATGTGTGTGTGTGTGTATATATATATATATATATATATATATATATATATATATGAATCCGAGTAACTCACCTCCTTCAGTAAGACCACAACAACCATAAAGGGTGGTGTACTGGCTAGCTTTGTGTCAACTTGACACAGCTGGAGTTATCACAGAGAAAGGAGCTTCAGTTGGGGAAATGCCTCCATGAGATCCNGAGAGAGAGAGAGAGAGAGAGAGAGAGAGAGAGAGAGAGAGATGGTGGGAGGGATGGACACAATATATATATATATATATATATAAACTTTTCTTTGAATCCGAGAATGACATTGCTTGACCTTCTAAGCACCCAGAATGCGTCAGTTTTCAGGAACCTCCCAGCTAATACCTACCCTATGAGACACAAGTACCTGATGGCCTTCTGCCCATGTCTGGTGGTTGTTCTCAAGAGCCAGATGTAGCCTAAAGGCCTGGGCAAGGCTTATCCTGCTAGTGAGTATTCCTGGAGATGGGTGTAGCTGGGGAAAGCAGCACAGAACTTGATACTCAAGGCAGATTCCAGACATGAACCTCTACCCAGCTTTTCTTTCCATTTCTACTCCAGCTCCATGATGAGATAAACCAAGCTCATAATTTCCCATAAATTTCATTTTTTTCTCCAGTGATTGGCATTGTTTATAGAACAGTATGTCTGTGTCAAGTTTAGTTTCTGAAAGCTCCTGCTTGTGCCTCTTGCATGCTGATAATATAGGCTCATCTTGAACTGCTGGAGGCACTCGGGCCATTAGTGCTAACAGATGCTACTATAATAACTCTTTAAGCTCTTGCTCCAGGAGAGCTTATTTGAATCATTTTATTCATAATGATGAAGGCCATAAATTCTGAGGAATGTTAGAAACCAAAATGCCTGTCATGTCTGTGGCTACAGCAACTAAGAGCTGTTTTTGTTTTTTGTTTTTTTTCTTTGTTTTGTTTTTGTTTTTTTTTTTTTCAGGTAGGAACCTGAAGTTCAAAGAAAACCTTCCCTGTAGCTTTTGCATTTTATTTGCATGAGGAGCCAACCCACTGTGTTTACTGAAGTTCAAAATTAGGTCTGAATAGTCTTTTCGATCTCAAGCTGACTGCTTGTTCAGTGACACCTGCTTAGCTTAGACTGGGTCAGAGCCAGCAGCTGCAAAGTCATCATGCTTGAGGGAAGGTTGGTGGTTCTTAACAAACCAAGAATGACATGGACTGGGGCCTTTGAAGTGGACCAGGATCCAAACCAGCTTCCCAGAGAGATGCTGATGGAGAAAGATGAGAGGAAGGCAGAGAAATGGGAATGTGATTAGAGAATTCTCCAACAACCTGGCACTCTCTGAACTCACCAAGTCTCAGCAGAGCCAAGCCTTCTAACACAAACAAGAAATGTCAAGTGGCAGGCCTGTGTTCTCACCTGTTTGTCTTCCTCTAATCCCCAAATCAGTTTCTAATTGCCTTAAGTTGGGGAATCATGGGAAAACAGTCTCTCTCTCTCTCTCTCTCTCTCTCTCTCTCTCTCTCTCTCTCTCTCTCTGGTTCTAAATATCTGAAGATTTCACATGATGTGTAATAGAGTGCATTTTAATTACCTGGAAAAGCTAAATTTGATGCCAGCACAAATATAATGAGCATAATAAACAAAAATATAAAGAACACATTTCAATTAATATAACAGTAAATTAAAATGACTTTATCACTTCCATCAGTCCTCCTTTTTATTCTTGTGTAGAACTATGAGGGTTGGTAGGTTACTTAAGGACTGAAGTGAAATGATAAGATTGTTAGCTCTAATAAAATTGCTTTGGGCCATTCTAGAATATCTGGATATATAGTCTGATAGTAAAATAGATTCATGTTTTTCTTTGTAGATTTTCTATTTTATTTTAACAGAGAATCTTGAAAGTTGAGATAAAACTTCACACAAAAAAGACAACAAAGAAATATCCCAAGAACATTAATGTTATTTAGATTGAATTAAATTCACCAGACAGCCTAAGAGTGGTTAAGAAATCTATGCAACACAACGTTTATTAAAATACCTAGATAAATAAACCAATGCTTCTCTTCAGTATTAAAAAAATTCATACTTCTCAGTTCAATGCTATCTGGGCACAATATGCAGAGTTTTGGTTAAGTTTTGGATAAGGATGTGACTCAGTTGGTGTCAAATTAGCATGCATGAAACCTGAAGATTGGTTCCTAGGACCATACAAACTGAGTGTGATTGGACATGTCTGTCATCTCAGTATT
Source organism: Mus pahari (assembly GCF_900095145.1). Classification (NCBI taxonomy): domain Eukaryota; kingdom Metazoa; phylum Chordata; class Mammalia; order Rodentia; family Muridae; genus Mus; species Mus pahari. The sequence goes on along the minus strand of NC_034608.1, from coordinate 26,520,146 downwards.
TAGGTGGTAGAGACAGAGGATCCGAGAGTCAAAAGCCTCTACAAAGGTCTAGTTTGAAGCCAGTCTGGGCTATATAAGACACTGTTTCTGAAGAAGAAAAACTCTTGAGTTCTGACTCAAGAATATCCTGCTTTAGTTCTGAGTTTTATCATGAGTAGTGAGTTCACAGTAGATGATTTGCTAATCTTGATACAGTGCATTCGAGGCTATGGTATGACTGTATATCCTGGGTGTTTTGTCCCTTAACATAGTCCCCAAAGTTGCAGTGCTGAGAGGCAAGGCCTTTGGGACGTAATTGGCTCATGGGTAAACCTGTTGTTTGGAGTAACTTTGATGTAAAAGTAAGAGTGCATTCCGGCACTCACTCCGTCTTGCCTGTAATATAGCAGGACATAGCAGAAGATCCTCATTGGATATTTCACAAATGCCAGCACCATGGTCTTGGAAATCCCAGCCTCCAAAACCATAAGCTAAATAATCCTTTACTTAATACTGATTACATGGGCTGCAGTCGTCTGTTATAGCAACAGAATTTAATTAAGGTGAGAGATAAGATAGCATACAAAAGAAAGGGCTTGAAGTAATGCCAAATGCTGTTAATATATTAGTTCCCATCATTGGCCTCAGCTGCATTTGACTGTCTTCTTCCTTGGTCATGACCCATCGAGTAACATCTTCCCTATGGAGGGGTGCAGGACTAACCTCTTGATTGCTCTGATCATCCTACTGCATGGCTAATGAACCAGATAGTTTTGTCTGCCAGCTTTGTTATACACTTTGAATTCAGCATCTGTATTTCTGGTACTATGCCAATCTTAATGAAGTTGTCTTGTTGTTTTCTAAATACCTTTGGACACCTAAGGGCATATTGATGAGGCTCCGGTGTATGATAATGATAAAATGTGGCACAGGCTGGCTGGGCTGTAGCACGAGTCAGGTTTGACATGAACTGATGAGATTTCTTGAAGTCTAATCTCCATTTGCACTCCTTCAAGATGGAATGCAGCAATGGGGACTGCTGGCTTCTTGGCATTGACTCTCAAGAATTATGTGTCTAGGAGACAACATTAATTTGTATTGCATGACTCACGCTGAATAAAAACAAGTTTGCATTCAAGAATCATGCATTCCCAGCTAATTAATCGCCCTTGTAAATGTTGGGGTGGATTATTGGTTAGTCACACACACTTTTTTCTTTTCCTTTTTTTTTTTTTTTTTGTTCCCAGAATGAAAGCAGGTGCGACACGCTGGCTCACTGTATAATTTTTCATGCCTGAATCAGCTCTGTGTATTTCTGCCGCTTTCTACACCCTTTTCATTATGCTCTGTCTAAATACTTAACTGTCCAAGTGTGTTATTATCAAGTAAGACTATCCACAAGTATTTCAAAATGATTTAGTTCGCGTCACTGAGTTTCATGGCTTGAAACGAACCTAATCTAATTCCCTTTACTTTAAATACATGGCAGAGAAGACAGTAGGCAACTGCAGAAGTTGCCTGCATTGCACTGTCAACAATGAAGCTGTGATATCTTCTGAAATCTGGTTGTGGACCAAATGTCTTAAGAAGAGACGTTCCAATTATAACATCATATATATATATATATATATATATATATATATATATATATATATATAAACACTAAGGTGTGTGTCTAAAATTGAATTTGAAATCTTAGAAATAAACAGTATATTAAAATGGGTGAACTTTATATTACTATTTCTTAGAAAAATAAAACATTGTATCATAATGTTTCTTTTAAAGGGTCATTCTTCTACTTTAATACAATATGTAAAGTGTTGTTAAGATAGGCAAGGGAGGCAAAAGGAAAAACAGATAACAGAATCTATCATAAGAGACAGAGCAAAGCTTAGGCCTCCCAATTTCTAAGGTGCATTCAAGTCTTTATGCATGTGGAGTCAATTATGGTGTCCGTGACTCAGAACTGCACTGTGGTATCTTATCATGTCTTCATTTGCTTTTAAAGAAAAGTCACCATCATAGTAATTAGGTAAATGAAATTTGGTTTAATTCCACTTGATTTTGAAATGAGCACAGGGAACAGAGTCCAGAGTTAATAGAGGAGATAGCAGGAAGTGGCAGCCTGTGCTTTCCAGATAGATTAACAACCATTTCATATTAAAACAGTGGTTTTGAAAGTGCATGACTCAAAGTGCTAAGTGAGCAACACTAATGCAACACAGGTTGATTTTACACAGTATCTTCCCCATATCCATAGGGAATGCATTCTAAGACTCTCTTGGGGACAGCAAAAAGTCTTCTTTGTATTTATGGGAAACATTCTGGTGTAGCTGAATCTTTAGCACTACTGTTCTTGAGTTAAAGGCACTACTATTTAATAAGATAAGGGCTTCTTAAATATTAACATTGTGACCATGACAGTTAATATTATGTCTAAGCTGACTCTGAATTGGCTCATAGGGAGATAGCATTTACAGCATGGCTACACTACACAAAATAATTAGTCATCTATTGGGTAGAATGGAGCCATATGTCATAGGAGTTTATCATACTTTTAAGGAGAAATGGACTCAGTTTAAATTGTGTGAACTGTTTATCTTGGGAATGTTTTATTTAAAACTTTCAAACCACACTTGACCATACAAGCAGTCTATGAAAGAGTAATGACTGTATCACATTTATTAAAGGGAGTACGTGGAAACTGTCATCCAAATGGAAAGAGTGTCCTTTAAGCAGATATGTGGACATCCCCATTCACAACACCATATTTGGGAGTCATAGAATGTACCAAAGGGATGTTTTCAACTGGTTGGATTCTGGAAGGTTAAACAACACACAGTGCAGTCAAACTGGAAAGAGTATGAAGCTTCATAATGTTCTGAATCAGAAATGAGAGTTTAGGCTGCCTGGGTCCTTTGCCCTGTGTACATGAGCATATGCATAAGGTAACATCAGTGTCTCTAGAATCCAGCTCACCTTTTTCCAAAAGAATTGTTGAATGGCTGTTAATTTACAATGGAAATACATCTTGGGGAAAAAGAGCATTGTGCTTAAAGAAAGAATGAAACTGAAATGACTCATGCTTCAGACAATATTTCTATACTGCTGGCCTGTTTGTTAAAGCTGTTTGTTAAAACTCCCATGACCTACAAAGGGTGGTTGTGCCTCCTTGATGGCTCTGTCCATCCTGTGACCAGGATCTTCCTGATTTACCTTGCTACTCTTTAGAGCTTATCATCTTGATTGAATACAAGAATGCTTAATTTGAGCAGCTTTACTGAACAACTTCACATGATTGTCAATTTATATTGATTTTTTTTCCCCCTGAAGTACTGTGAGTTTTTTCATCTGTTCAAGTACACTGTGAGTTTTCTCACCCATTCAAGCATATTGTGCTTATACCTGTTCTTCCCTTTGGGCTGTTAACTCCACTGAGGACCATAAATGGGGGTACTTGTGTCTATCTCTAGCATTTAGGGCAAGTTGTGACATGTGGCTGCTGGTTGAACACTCTTGTATCTACAGGTTAGTGAAGGAAAGCTGAGAGCGTCTCAAATCTATATAGACTCTTCACCCGTTCTTATTTAAAAACAAAATAAGGTTTTTTTTTTTTTAATTTATTTTGTGCTCAGTAGTTACAGGTATGTATATATACCACATATACCATCTATGCCTATATTATATTCCTTGGAGGTAAATTAGGGTTATAAATGGCTGTGAACTACCTTGTAGGTGCTGGGGATAAAAAATATGTCCTCTGCAAGAGCAACATCTTTCCTTTCACCTTCGCTTCTTCTTTCCATGCATTCTTACTCAACCACAATTCTGAAAATATTTGCTGAAAATATTTGTGGGATAGCATTGTTGGCTGAATTGTATCCTAATAATATTTCAGAACCAATGCAAACCAAACCAAAATTTTTGATTAATTGTATTATATCAATTCTGCCCAGAAAATTTGGTCCTGACTTATATATTAAAAGTAGCAGAGATTGATAATAGAGAGTTTGGGTAATCTTATGAACATTTCTAAGTTTATCATTTGCATGGATTATAGAAAAATGTGTGTGTGTATAAAGAAATAAAAGAAATCGAGAACATACTAGGTTATACAGGACACTCAATAATAAGAATTTTGCCTTTGTTTACTCAATATAAAATTACAGATCATTTTACTTTAACTTAATTTTTGTTGCAGTTTACTTTTTCATTTGATGAAGTATATTTGCATATAAAAAGGAAAAGTAAGAGAGAATGAAATTTAACACACAGAGTGTAGGTGAAAATTGGTCATTCTTTGTTAAAAGAAGAAGTAATGAGATCTATTTGTAGATCTCAAAAGGCATTAATTCTTTGGTTTTGTTACTGCAGGCATGAAAAGATTGCCTTAAAAAGCTCTCATCAAAGGACACAGCCACAAATCTTTGTACTCACACCTCATGCCCCAAGAAAGTGTGGCAAGATAAAGATGGTCATTGAAGAATAAAGAAGTATTTCGTGCAATAGATTAATGATAAAGGTGAAGAAGATTCTATATTTCTTCAAATGTGTATCTTTTAAAAGGACATTTGGAATTGTGGATTCTCTCTTTCTCTCTCAGTATCTCTCTACATCTATCTATCTATCTATCTATCTATCTATCTATCTATCTATCTATCTATCATCTATCATCTATCTATTGTCATCTATCAGCAGTTGAGGTTGTTAGGACCCCAGTAACCACCTAAGATGATTGTGGAGATGAGTGTGACATCATGAAGCTTGAGGACAGAACCAAAGGACAGTCATCAGAGGGTATACAGTAGAGTTCTATGTATTTCCTGTACATTCTTGACCAACCCAAGAAACGATTTTCTAGTGCAATGTGCCTAGAAATGTAATAGTCTGGGGAAGGTGGTCTCAATTTATTTGACCATCTCTGGGGAGATCCTATTCAAAGGAATGTAGCTTGAATTCACGTAACTGCCTTGTTAATTTAAATAAAGTTGAAATCAAGATGTGAATGTAACATTCAGAATGTTGTAAGTCTGTAAGAGTAAAAAGGAAATCACACGTATCAAGCCGGCTTTTGTTCTTGTGCGGATGGTAAACTAGATAATGTGGGTATCAGGTTATTCATCTATAAAATAAGATTGCCACGTTGTTCATAAAGACACTAGGGCTTTAGAGCTTATATAGCTTCCTCAAGGTTAACCAGTACTTGGTGATAGCATGACTCTCTACTTTTGTGAAATTCTCTGTTGTTTCAACTCAATCTCTCTCTCTCTCTCTCTCTCTCTCTCTCTCTCTCTCTCTCTCTCTCTCTCTCTCTCTCTCTGTCTCTGTCTCTCTCTCTCATGTGTGTGTGTGTGTGTTTGTGTGTGTATGTGTGTGCGTGCATACATATTTAACAAATAGACTCACTAGGCAGCCACGAAAGACCTTGAACTTCTGACTCTGCTCAGTGATCATTGTGACCCTGCTATCAAGCACAAAATATATGTGCTTGATATTTGCACAATATGAGATATTTGCATAATATTTGCACCATATGAGAATAAATGCATGAAATAATTTACCAAAAATAACCCACTCTCAGTCTTAGGTATTATGCCTGTGAACGCTAAATTAAGTTATCTTAGTGGTCCTCCTGACAACTACTAGAGATGCATCTAAAATCTGTAAAAGAAAACGGAGCTGGTCGTATAGGCTTGTCCTCCCAGGTACTTCTCAGGTTGAGGCATTTGTTCAAGACTCTGGGGAAGCTACAATATAAGTATTAGGTCTGCTTGGACATCCCAGTAAGACCTGATTTCAAGGCAATAAACTAAAAGAATGGGGAAGGGCTGAGATTATCATCTAGTGGCAAGGCTATATATCTAGGGTGTCTGAAGCTCTGAGTTCAGTTTCTGCTAGCCAAACAACATAATACACAGCCAAACAGACTAAAAAAAATTTTTTTTGATTAGTTGCTGTTTATAGGATATACTAGTAACTTCCTGGCAAGAAAACAAACAAGAAAATTCAAAACAGAGGAATCACACTTACATTCTGCTATCTGGGGGATGTTTGAGATTTCCTACCATGTCTCCCAATGTGGTCAGCAATCCATGTTGTATGTGCCTAAAAGAGCCTCTCCAGCATCAGTGAAGGATAGCAGAGAGACGGTCATGTCATCCTTTAAGGGGGGGCTATGATGACGTCAGAGTGAGACAACCGTCGGACACCTAGAACTTAGCAGAAAAATATACTCAAATAAAGGCCTGCAGAGAGTGTAGCAATGTTTAGAAGACAAGCAACACATAGCCGGGGCTACACTAGCATTTTGTGAAACACCATCTGTAAAGTAAAGTATTTCTAAGCATTATATAAAACATATTTTAAAATCCCCTCATTTGTTTAAAATCACATTTAATCATGAGTCTTCTAGCATAGCTAGAAGACCTACTCCTAGGTAATCTAGAGCTTACTGTTATGGACTGGGACACATAGAGATTTTTAGGTCCAATTTACAGATTCTCACTGTGAGTTTTGCTGATATTTACGTGTGGTGAGTAGTCTTTCTCTGTCACCCACACTGTCTTCAAACTCACAATTTTCCTCTTTCAACCTCCTAAGTACTGGGATAATAAGTGTCCAACCTCTTTAATCATCATGTTAAACATGATTCTCTGTGTGTGTGTATGTGTGTGTGTGTGTGTACATGCATACTGCAGCAAGCCCTCATGTTTTTAGAAAGACTTTGAAAACGATACCCTTTAACAGAAAGTCTTAAGGTATTTAAAATAAAACTAAAGTTTTCTTTTAAAATAAATACAAGTTATGAGTTACCCGGATACTTGAATTTTCCCATTCAAATGAAGCCTGCATAGTGGGATGAATTCCAGGGTCCCCATTCCAGCTCCCAGGCTGATGCATGTGATTCAAGGCACTCAGAAACACTTTTCTCTTCACCTTAAAGAGCATTGCCCAAGTGACTTTTAGGACAGACCCAAATTTGTCATTTTCTTTCTGGAGTTTTCTATTGCCTCACATTTCACTAAGCCTACCTTTACTGATGACATAATTAAGTCATTAATAATGGCTAAATTACTGCCAGAATTAGCCCCTGAGTCATGGGCTCTGTAAGGTTTGAGTTTTCAGTCCAGTCCTGTCACACAGTGCCTTCCCTAACCAGCTGGAAAGTGCACAGTTTCCACCCCATAAAAGAGAACATTATCTACCACGGAAGACAAACCAAAACACCAGACTCGGATATGCTGTGTGGCATTGAAACCAACCTGGATCTGAGAAGAATGCGTTATGGTAGGAAGTTCTTTCACCTCTTACATATAAGGAGATATGAGAAAATTTACCATTCCATGAAATTTCAAAATCACTCTTCTCAATGACCAAGGGAAACAATCATTTTTCTATCTTTCACTGACAGAGCGATGCCCCAGTGTAGGGGAATTCCAGGACAGGGAATTCCTTTACCTCAGAGCATGTGGAAGACACTCCTGTGGTAGTGTAAATGAGCACAGAGCCTCATCTTTTAACGAATCCACATGCTTTCATATTCTTCCTTAGAAGATGTATTTCATGTAGATAATTTCTTTTGGATAATTTAGTGGAGCATTTCTGGCTATATATATATATATATATATATATATATATATATATATATCCAACAAATAGTCTCCTTATCCTTCCTTACTTTGTTAACCCAACTTCCATTCTCAAAAGGAACTGGTCTCAGGTCCTAGAGAAAGGTTAGCTTCATCAAATCTCCATAGGACTTAAAATGTTGACAGGGCAGGTTGCTTCATACGTAACCTACAAGCTATGTGTCAAGTTACTCCAAAGCAACAAGTCTTCAGATGTTCAGTATGTCTAACTGTGTTGGGTTAGTGTTAATGCCAAGGAAGAACAAGAACAAATAAAGTCCATACACAAATGTGGGGCATGGACTGTCTTTGCATCCATTGCCTTTTCTGACACATTGACAAATGCATGTACACAGAACATCAGAAACTAGATAGAGCTGTCTTACCAGCTTATTGCCAAAGATTTTGTTAAAAAAAAAATGGTGAGAGCTATTGAAACATACTTTTCTGGACAGTGCAGCTTAAGAACCAGATTGATGACAGTTACCAAAAGTAACCAGATTGATGACAGTTACCAAAAGTCGTGTGCTACTCAAGACTCTGAGTAGCAGGACCAGAATGAGCACAGTGCACGTGAACCTGACTTTAGTCAGCAGTCAGGCATGGCTTCCTTTAGTCTGCTTCCCTCAAGGGAGATCACTTGTTTAAGACAGAAACGCCGTGAAGTTCTCATGGTTCCACTCTCCTGGAAGTCCATAGAATCAAAGCCACGAGCTCGTCTGGTATCTTCTGTTATGGACACAGAGATGTATGAACTATCATGATGCCCTCCATGTGTGGACACAGAGGTGCTTATAGTCTCTGAGGGGCTGGTTCTATGTAGCCATTTCTGCTGGAGGCCAAGAAGCCTGTAGAATGGATCTTTCCTCCTTATTCATTCATGGAAACTTTACTCAGACTTTTGCATCAGAATAATATGGCCTGTGAATACTAAATTGTTTTTTTTTCTATACTTTGTCTTTTTCTCACCTTGTATTGAAGAAGATGATCTAGAACTTCTCATGTTTCTGTCTCCAACTTTTGTGTGCTAGGATTCCTGAATTACATGTACCATCATGTCTAGTTTTATGCTGTGCTGGGGATTGAAGATAGCCTCGTGCATGCCGGGCAAGAGTCCACCAATGTTGCTACATCTCCAGCCCTCTTTTTGTATGTTTATGTGATTTTTAAACATTATAGTGTTAAGAACACTAAGTGACACTCAGAGACACATGGCTGTGCCTTGCTAGTAAACACTACTAATGGAATGCTGTATTGTTGCTCAAAAGGCTCTGCCTGAAACACACATAACTCAAACTCATTAGGAGGTTCTTCTTGATTGTTACCAGGCTTTATTTCTAAACTGTGAACATCTGAATTGTTCATGCTAACTCAGTTTGAAATGTATGAAGATGCAATGTAGACCATCTTCTGGCTTGACCCACCTACCAAGGCTATTCATTTACCTGAAAGTTCTCTCCATAACCAACTGGCTCACTATTTATGGCCGGAGTGACAGGAATGATCACCACATGAAAGAAGGTAAAATTTTTATACAAATAGATAGTATATATAATGACTATGTAAAGGGCAGCTTTCTTAGAGTGACACTTTGCATGGCAAGATCATTTTCTAAGTAGGGCCTCCTTTGAAAATATTATCATAGAATTGGTATAGCATCAACTAATGTAAATAATACTCAGTAACTATTTCTGCATAAGTATTTCCTTACAAAGATAGAACATAGAACTTGCTTCTGCTGAACTTTTTCTACTTTCAAAGCCATCAGAGTGTATATAATGTATAAATATATAAAATGTATATAATGTGTAGATACCATGAGCTCTATTTACTTCCTACTGTTTATAATACTGTTGCAAGCTTCTTCTGTTGTAGTTAATTCATTTTCCTGGGGTTTGTATTGAATTCTAGATTACTTGGGAGTGAGATACTGTCTTAGGTAAACAAACAAAAATTAAAGTAAAAATACTATTTCTTGTTAAATCATATAATGAGATAAATTATGTCGCAAAGAACTTTTCTTTCTCACATTTTTGAATAATTGAAGGCCCACTCAGGAGAATTACCTATAGAATCTGTATGTTTCACAAGCACTTACTTATTTGTGTGAAGTACTATCTTAATATTTATAGTTTTTACCCCGTTATTGCTCTATTGTTTAACCGAGTCATGGGGTTCAGGTCCTTTCAATGCTTATCCTGATGGATTCTGAAACATGATTCTCTATAGGTCTTTTTCAACCAATTTTCACATTGCATGCACACCCAAGAGGTGTTTTCTGATACCAAAGATTTTGAGTCAATTTTTCCCAGAGCAGTGTGTCAGGGATCACCCCCTTTATTAGTCTGGTGTGAATAGGGTGATAATTATAGTCTGGCCTGATTGATTTATGTGGGACTCTTGGTTAATTTGTGATAGCCATATTACACTTGGACTATGTGCATGCTCTTCATTTGAACTCTGAAGTGAAGGAGAAGTCAGGAGGAATGCAACAGGGCAAATTTTATCTTCTTCTCAACCAAACCTAACATAATAACGTCCTAGATAGGTAGTGAATAACTGCAATAAAACTCCAGCTGTCATCAATCCAAAGGAAAACATAAAGCCATCTACTGATGTCCACTTTGGTTGTTTGTGTAAAAGATCAGAACTACTTCTAATATGTTAAAATGAACATGCATCAATAATAGTATTCAATATTTTTATTAAATCAATACTTTAACTAAATGGCATCACATGAAAAAAATAACACCACAAAAGTCTAGCAAATACTGGGGACAGAAGCAAAATGACTAGTATAGAAACTATCGTTGTGAACATGCTATAGTTAACTGAAACATTTGCCAAGCATACTAGAAGCCAAAGTGGCAATGAAGCTCCCCTTTTCTTTTCTTTTTATTTATTTATTATTATTTTCTTTATTTACATTTCAAATGCTATCCCGAAAGTTCCCTATACCCCCCCCCGCCCCTGCTCTCCTACCTACCCACTCCCACTACTTGGCCCTGGCCTTCCCCTGTGCTGAGTCATAAAAAGTTTACAAGACCAAGGGGTCTCTCTTCCCAATGATGGTCGACTAGGCCATCTTCTGCTACATATGCAGCTAGAGACTCGAGCTCAGGGGGGTACTGGTTAGTTCATATTGTTGTTCCACCTATAGAGTTTCAGCCCCCTTCAGCTGCTTGGGTACTTTCTCTAGCTCCTCCACTGGGGGCCCCATGTTCCATCCAATAGCTGACTGTGAGCATCCACTTCTGTGTTTGCCAGGCACTGGCATAGCCTCACAAGAGGCCGCTATATCAGGGTCCCTTCGAAGCTCCCCTTTTCTAACACAAAAATGTAAACTAATCAGGAGAAGTCATGCTTTTTCTACCTAAATAATTTTTCTCTAGTCTTTTATGAAGAACACTGCAATTAATAAAAAAAAAATCGTTTCACTCTATGACCATATTTTATTATCATCATCTGCAAAGCTGGTAACAGGTACTGTTTGGCTTCATGATGATTTCAGGGTTTTAGTATTTCTGGACTGTCATCATTCAAATTAAGATTAGCATCTGTCAGTATTCCTTTTGCTAGAACAACTAATAAGAATACAGGCATTGAAGCAAGGCTACCTTAATCTAAACCCAACCTGCTCCGAAGCATCTGTGTAACCCATAGCATGGTACTAAGCGCCCTACGTGAAAGTGAATTGCTTGCAATGCTTAGAACGTGGCAAGCAAGAATTCCAAGGAATACTAGCCATCCCGTGTAGCTATTATTATTACTACCAGTTCATAATCACAACCATTCTATTTGTTTAAATATCTTAAAACAAAAAATGAATTTGAGGGCTAGTAGATAGCTACTTACATATCTTGTTTTTGACAATCATAAGATGTTTTGTAGAACTACATTTGTTGATGCAAATTTTTAATAAAAACCTTTCCTGAGAGCAGCGATATTGCTGAGTAATCACTGTGTTTTTCATATCTGTGGAACTCTTGGAATCAACATAAAAAGTTAGTAGGTGAAAATAAGTATAGTAACTATACAATGGTATGCTTTTAAAGATAAAAAACTGGAAAACTCATAATAATGGGGAATAATGGGAATAAAGACCTCTTTATTGCATGGATCTTACCATGAAGTGCAGGAGTATATGGCAGTCAACATGAAGTATTGGTAAAGAGTGAATTGTTTCTTTCATTCCTATTTGCCCAGAAGTGTTTTTTGGTTCAGGATTTTTGCCTAATTATTGAACATTTTGCAGATAAAGTCCTGACTTCTCTCACTCACATTTCTAAGACCTTATTACAGTCACTTTCTACAGTCAAGTAATGGGCTTGGTCAAAATTCTCTTCAGACCTTAGTTAGATAATCTGAATTTGATATTTGATGATCAGTTTCTCTCTCTCTCTCTCTCTCTCTTTTTTAATTAAACAATTTTTATTAGATATTTTCCTCATTTACAATTCAAATGCTATCCCGAAAGTCCCTTATACCCTCCCCCTGTCCTGCTCCCCAACCCACCCACTCCTGCTTCCTGGCCCTGGCATTCCTCTGTATTGGGGCATATACTGTTTGTAAGACCAAGGACAGGTGTACTGTGCTGATCAGATAAAAATGAGATCTGTAAGAGTTGGGTTGGAGTGTCTGGAGACCATGCCAGACTTCTTCCCACCTATTGAGACCATTCCTACCATGGCGAAGTGATGTGTGCATTCATTTGAAAAACAATTTTACTCATGGTTGCATCATTAGTGAAATTAATTGTTACCAGTCACTCATTCTTTCTACATATATCCATGGAGTCCTACTGTGTTCCACATATTTCTCTATTTTACTAGTACAGTATATAAAAAAAATTCATTATCATAAAGATTTGCCATTACTGTGACTGTCATAGTCATCTTCATCATGGCATCCTTGAACATTATGTTCTATAACTAAGTCCACATTTTACTGTAGCATTGTTCTCATGTGGACTGACCTGTTTTATTTTCACAGCTTGTAGCATGGACAATGCCATCGTGTGTAGAGAACTCAAGCCATGGCAAGCTTAGGTAACTTGTATCTTTCACACAGAACCAGGTTGCCCAGGTTATTATTTAATCATCATATTAATTAAATATTATTTTAGAGGATCCTGGAGGCCAGTGAGTGTGGAGAGAAGTATGCAAGCACAGGATACAGATCCATTCCTGTTGTATATAATTATGTGAGCAGATGGGAGAGGCTAATGACTTTTAATCCCAAGTGTATTAAAGAAGATTAAAGACGCCCACAGACACCGAGGTTCTGTGTTGAAGATTTTATATGCAGTACCATTCTCATTTGCTTGTGCTTGCTGTCATGATTCTTCGAATCTGTAAGGCAGACTGTGTGCATGTGTGTGAGTCTAGGTGGTATACCACCATCTGAATTTCTGAACCACGATGCAGATCTCTGGTGCCAAACCCTACAAGGTTTTGGTTTTCTATTTATAGGAGCCTAGAAACCATTAGAGCCTTTGGAGTCACAGCTTCATGGCAGTTTCAGCGTCTGCTACTTATTAAGTGTTGATGGACCATCTGGGGCTTTCAGAGTCTTATGTGACATCTTCTTCAACTTACCTTGGAATCTTAGACTTTATTGAGATCTATGCATAAGTCATTATAAGATGGAAAGGAAAATGGCCACATTTGATTACTTTTGGTTTAGAATCAGGAAAGCTAAAGTTATACAGATCAATGTAACTTACAAACTGTTCCATTCACTGTATCGTCTTTCGGCAGAGATCTGGAGGTACAATGCTGCATTCAGTCTCCCTCGCGTCACTTTGATTGTGTTCCAGCATTTTTTTTTTTCCTGTAGCTCTGTTTTATTTCAATTCCTGGCAACTAAACAAAATAAGGTATGGGGACGCATTGCAAGTATGTTAACTACATTTCCAATACTATAAGAAAGATGTTTATGAAAAACACACGGCTTCACAATTCTTTCTGGAAATTGGTTGAATGTTATATGCCAAGTTCACAGAATTTTTTGTAACTTAAGTTGGATCCAAAGTCTGACTGTTCTTGCCATCACTCATTGTATTTGCTTATGAGTTATTTTTCAGACGATTAGCACAATGAGACGGTAATTGAGAAAGAATTGTCTCAAATAGGCACACATATACAAATCAAAATTCAATATATATATATATATATATATATATATATATATATATATGGATATGGCACACACACACACACACACACACACACATATATATATATGGATATGGTACACATATATATATGGATATGGTACATATATATATATATGAATATGGTACATATATATATACATATATATATGGTACATTGTAAGAAATTATAAATAAGAAAAATTATATGAGTATTTTACCTAATCAAATGTTATCTGATAAACATAAGGAGTTTATTTTTTTGATTTGAGGGTGACAAATAGGTTTATGAAATATTTCATAATAAAATTAGATAGTGATTTTTTCTTTTTGAAGGAAAAACAAAAATGCAATTTGTAAGCTATAAATAACTTAACTTAGAATTATGCATATTTGAACAATTACAAATATTTGAGCAGTTGTTCAAAAATTTCAAGAGAAATGTGTTAACAATGAAATTATTATAAATATGCATAAACTGACTTTGACAGTTTATATCATTTCTATTTTTTCTTTTGAAGAACGATACACTTTTATATTCATTCTATATATTTCTGAAATCATGAGAATATACATCTCGTCGTTTGAGGAACTCAAATGGTAGGCATCTGTGCTTATTGGGCCATAATACATTGCTCAGAACAGGATTTAGTCAGGAGAGTAAATGGTCCTTTGTGCCTGTCCTTCAGCAGAGTAAGGAGGATGGAGAGAGAGATGTGGGTGGAGCCAACACCCACAGTAATAGATCAATAGCTGGAGGGAAGCAACTGAAGGATGTTGAGTGAGTGAAGGTAAAACCCTTCCTATCCGAAGTGGCCTCCCTAAAAGGCAAATGGCAACCCTTCTTTTCTAAGTCTATTGAAAGGGTAATGGTGTCCCTTTCTTTTTACAAATCTATTTAGCTTGCTTTTGTTTCCTACCAGACAGAGCCAGGCTTTTCTAGGTTTTCAGCTAACGCAGTTCTAACTAAGATGTGAGAAGTTACTAGGGAGGTTTTGGTTATCAGAATGAATGAGTTGTCCTCGGAGCTGTTTTTCATTCATAGAACCTGGCCCCATCCATTTGCAACAATGAGTCCTTTAATTTATTACTGTTTGTGGGTTTTCTAAAATGACAGACATCAAATTTTCTCAAGTTCTCTCTATGATTTTTACAACTTATGTTAGTATTCTACACTACATGTTACAGGAAGACTTACAAGTGTGACAGAGGTCCAGGCTTAAGTAACAAAAACATATCTTTTATCAGAAACATGAGAAGAAACTCCTTGAAGTATTTTGTCAAAGGCTAGGGAATTTTAGTACTTTTCTATTACCAATTTGCAGAAACTACATTTAATATAATATGAAATATTCAAATACTAAAGGCATTTACCTTTTATAATTCAAGATTGTTTATATCTTTGAAGTATGAGTGTGTGTGTGTGTGTGTGTGTGTGTGTGTGTGTGTGTGTGTGTGTGTTGAGTATGTGCACATGAGTGCAAGTGCCTCTGCAGGCCAGAGGACCCTCTGCAGGGGAAGTTAAAGGTGGCTTTAAGCCATTGGATGTGGGTGCTGTGAACCCTAAGCCAGAACTCCGGACTTAGCACTTAATTGGTTTACTTCTTTTAGTGTACTTCCCTTTTGTTCTTTTTATATTTACTTAAGTGAATCACATTGGAAGTGGTAAATGATAAGATGGTAGTTTCACTGGAAAGGGAAATTCCAGAGAGGTGAGTATGAGAAGGTTTACTGAGATCTGGTCTGACCTCATCTCCCCAGCGAATGTTAATCGCTCTTTAATTGGTTGATCTATGGTCCAAACTCAGTTCCTGATACTTCCACAGAAAACACTTTTACCCACAAAAACCCTCCCTCACAGCTCTAAGAAAACTATGAAGAGTCAGGCAGCTAATGGTTTCACCTTATTCTGCCGTACTCATAGATCGTGCTTTGTCCAGTAGTCACCAGAGAGGCTTCCTCTGGCAACAGATGGGATGGGTATAGAGGACCACAGCAAGACCTTATGTGGAGAAAGTGTCTAAACTTGAGCTCACCGTTGATTCCCTCCTCTCAGAGATTGGGTATCCTGCAGAAGAAAGAGAGGCAAGACTGTAGGAGTCAGAGTGTATACAGGATACCAGGAGAACATGGCACAGTGATTCAAATAAGCAGGACTTACTTGGGGTCATAGAGGCTAAAGCACCAAGCATAGAGGCTGTATGGGGCTACATCAGGTCTACTGTATATATACTATGCCTGTTAGTTTGGTGGTTTTGTGTGTCTCCTAACAGTGATATTTGGTGTATCTTTTATCTGCTCTCAAAATTCCTTTCCTCCTGTTAGGTTGGCCTATTCAGACTTGATCTGGGACTTTTGCGTTGTGTTGTTGTGTCTTGTGTTGTTGTGTCTTGTTTCATTCCGTTTGGGTGTCATCTCTTGAAGAAAACAGAGCAAAAGGAAACAGAAGGGAGTGGATCTGGGGGAGAAGGGATGTGTGGGGAGGAGCTAGGTAGTGTAGAGGGAGGGAAAACTGTGATAGGGATGTATTGTATGAGAAAAAATCTATTTTCAATAAAATTGGAAAATATAAAAATGATAACGGAAAAAATGGACAGAGTGAAATCGAAGGTTTTAGTTTTACCTAGTCCAGCTCACTCTTCTTTGTGTCTCCTTTCCTATCCGTTTGTGCTTCCTTTGCACAATACATTTCAGGAAAGTTTTATATTTCCTTCTGAATATTTTTGCTTCATTGACTTAGGAATAGGTTTTTAGATTTTTTTGTGTATTTTATAGTTTCCAGGTTTTCTTTGTTACTGAATTCCAGCTCTTTTCTAGTTTAATGAGTTAGAAAAGGTTCATGAGTTCTGGTTTTTAGAATTTGTTCTGTTCTGAAGACTGTTCTAGATGCTGTTGAGAAGGAGTATCTTTTTGATGGATTGGTCAATTGGTATCTCAGCTCACTCACTAGGTCTAGGGTAGGTTATGACTCCATTGTTCTTTATTTTCTGTCAGGGGCCTTTCCTGTAGATCATACTCCTTTGACCTTTTTTTCCTTGAAAGCCTGTATGTTTGTTTAGTAATCTAAATATATATGAGATTTATTTATGCCTTGGCCATTAATGTGATTGTAGTTTCTAATAGCAAGAGCTAAAGTGTATGATATGGATAATCATGCTTTTCACACATTAACTGCTAATTGCCTTGGGGTTAACCATTGCTTTCTGCTACCTTTCTCGTTTTCTACTTCATCAGTGAGAGACAAGGTGAGGGAGAGATAAGGTATGGGAATGGTTATCTTTGCAATGAGCTGTCCTGAATGGAGTTTGCCCTCTTGTAGTACTGAGATTCAACCCAGGTCCTCACCCAATTCTAGGTTTAAGCCATACCCCTCTTGTATTAGCATTTCCATGTTATATAATTGATTCTTCAGCTGAGATAGCAATAATTAAGGGTGTTCTGGGCATCCTCAGAGCCATATAACCAATACTCTGAATCTTCCCTGAAATATAAGTGATTAAAATGATTCTTATCAAAATAAATTTTATCAGGGCTTAGAAAAATATTAGGAATTCATATTAAGATAAAAATGAACCTTTAAGAAGATTGTGGATGTTTATTTTGGTGCAATTAGGACATGACTCCAGATGGTGGTGTACACATGGGAACTGGAAAGAGATTAAACACATCTTAATATATCCCATCTTATTATACGGGGCATGTTTGTGTACAGGATGCTTATTAAAGTTTCTTTTCTAGGAGCTTGTATCATGGTCAAAGCCAAGACAAATAAATATATATTCTGGTTGTTGTTGTGACTGTAAAATTATATCAATTATCATATTTTATTAAGTATAAAGCAGAAAGCAAATAGAAGTTCCTTGGATGCTTAGTTTAAAGATTTACAAAAGTCTGTCTTAGATTCATTTATCTTTATCATGAAAATAACAATGAAATATTTCCTTAAAGGAACTCTTCAAAGTATATGTGCATCAGTGGATTTGTACACATCTAGTTGAACTAGAGTATTTTCAGAGCAAATTATTTCTCTGTCTTTTATAGTTGATTATCTCAGTTATAGTCCAATAATAGTCTTTTATTGAGAATAAATACTAGAACTCAGGGTCTATAACAATTTACAATGTTCATAATATACATAAAACTCTCTCTCTCTCTCTCTCTCTCTCTCTCTCTCTCTCTCTCTCTTTGTGTGTGTGTGTGTGTGTGTGTGTGTGTGTGTTTGTGTGTGTGTTTTAACAGACTGATATTTCTGGAAAATTTTTCCTGAAACTCATAGCAACAAAAAATTGGATTTTTTTCATGAACAGATGCCTAGATTGCATTACTCCACTCTTAAGATTGTTTTATAATTCCACAAATGTTTATACATACCTACGGCACAGGAAATTCTCAGAAGATTAAGAATTTGTTTAGGATAGTTTGATTGGTTTATTGGCTTAGCTAGAAGAGCTTTTGAAAAACACATGTGGAACATCTTACTGATAACCACTTCTTAAACTGTCTTGAGTAAAATACACAGTGGTAAGTGGCTCTGTGGTGCCTCTCTGGAGAAAGCAGGTGACCATGCGAACCAATCATCACCCTGTAAGACAGACAGACAGAGCACACTGTACATATGGATTGAAATGCACTGCTTATGACCAAACACCTTCTGTGGGACTTTTCTTATCCTTTTTTCCATTAATTGCTAAGAAATTTCTCCCTTCCTTCAGCCTTTCTTCAGCCTTCTTGCTATTCTGCCTTTCCTGATCAGACAAGTATTTTCTAAAACAAACAGACAGACAAATCTTTTTATTCTGTCCTGTCTAGACCAAGAATTTGCATGAGAGGAATCCTTGTCCCTTACCATCTCATAGCCACACCAGTGTGCCTAAGTTTCCATATGTAGAGTGTTTGTTGTCATTATGTATTTAAGTATTTTTCTACTTGATGTTCTGATTTAGGTCAGTAATTTAGTTTTCTTACCTCCAGCTTAGACTTCCTAGTACTATTTTCTTCTCACAGCGAAATATCAATGTAGCACATAGAAGATCCTCAGATCAATAGAGATAGAAAGTTAATGTCAACTCTGTTCAGTTTTCATCCTTATAATATAGTAAGTTGCTTTAAGATAAAGGACTTGATTTGGCTCTTAATTTGAAGGCACCGTCCATCATGTTGAATCCATGTCAGCAGGAACATGAAACAGCTACTCACTTTGAGCTGACATACAGCAGAGGGAGAGGGAGAGGGAGAGGGAGAGATATGCTGGTGCTGAACTTGGCTTCTCCATTTAAAAATTCTTTTAAATAAACTCTTGAAGAACTTCATAAACTGTATTTTGGTCATAAGTTTTATGTTCTAGACTCTCAACGAAGTTAAAGACACTAAAACTGGAGAAAGGGGTTCCTTCTTTATGGCTTAAGTTGTTCAAGAACAAGGGTATGCAGGCCAGAAAACAATGACCACAGAAGTACACATATTTTCAGTGATGTGTACTAGGATATGAATATTATTTAGGATTTTGAGAAAAACTCCAAAGATCCATTAGTGCTACACAGCCTTGCTGTGGGTATATATTATCAAGGTCTGCACTTGAGCCCCACAGTATCAATATGTACAAAAGCTGAATGTTCATGTTATGCTCTGTAGACATTCACAGTTTAGTTGGTGATTTCATCTACTTTGGAGAATCTTCCATAAGGGAGGAGAAATTTCTTTCAACATAACCATACTTTAGTTTTTACCATGTCTAGATTTGATATTTACATATACTTAGAAGGTATTTGAGAGGGGGGGGAAGGAGAGAGTGGGGGGAGGGAGAGAGAGCCTAGATTGATTTATTTATTTTCTCATATATTACATTCTGCAGTTTCCCCTCCCCCTTCTCCTCCCAGTCTCTCCCCTCCTCCACCCCTCTGCTCCAATCCACTCCTCCATTTCTTTTCAGAAATGAGCATGCCTCCCAGGGATGTCAACCAAAAATGGCATATCAAGCTACAATAAAGTCTTATTGTACCTCATATTAAGACTGGAAGAGGCACCTAAATATGAGGAAAGGGTCATTAAAAGGATGCAGTTAGAGACAGTCCCTGCTCACACTGAAGGCTACGCTAACCACCTGTCACATAAAAATAGAGTGCTAGATCACACTCAGAGAGGCTAAGTAACACAGAGGGCTGAGGGTCTCTATATCTGTTCAAATGGTTGCCTGATGAATCTTCTCTGATGACAAAGGGCCTAGGAGAGAATCTATGAGTATAACAGAATGTCATAGTAATAAGAAAATAACAATCTTCTACCTAAATTTCCACTTCCATTATAGTTAAATTATATCATAGACTTTAAAACTGATACTTTGTTAATTACATCTCCCAAATGCCCATTTTTAGGAATATGCAAGATAGTAAAACACTAGAGAGGAGAGTATTGAGATCAAGGAAGAGATGCTATAAGATAGGCTGCTGAGTATTAGATCTGGGGAACGAGACCCAGAAGAAGAAGAAGAAGAAGAAGAAGAAGAAGAAGAAGAAGAAGAAGAAGAAGAAGAAGAAGAAGAAGAAGAAGAAGAAGAAGAAGAAGAAGA
>NC_034608.1:26463042-26498820 GCF_900095145.1 Mus pahari | reverse complement strand
AAAAAAAAAAAAAAAAAAAAAGCTGCTGAGTAATACTCCATTGTGTAAAAGTACCACATTTTCTTTACTCGTTCTTCAGTTGAGGACATCTAGGGTGTTTCTAGTTTCTGGCTATTATGAGTAAAGCTGCTATGAACATAGTTTAGCTAATATCCTTGAAGTAAGGTGGGGTGTCCTTTAGGTATATGTCCAGGAATGGTAAAATTGAGTATTGAAGTAGGTCAGTTCCAAATTTCCTGAGAAGCCACTGCATTGATTTCCAACGTGTCTATACAAGTTTAGACTCCCACCAGCAATGGAAGAGTATTCCCCTTGTTCTACATCCTGGCCAGAATGAGTTGTCATTTGAGTTTTTTTATCTTAGCCATTCTGACAGGTTTAAGAAGAAATCTCAGCATCATTTTGATTTGCATTTGCCTGATGGCTAAGGATGCTGAACATTTTTAAAAGTGCTTCTTGGCTATTGAGACTCTTCTGTTGGGAATTCTCTGTTTAGATTGGCTCCCCGTTTTTAATTGAATTATTTGGTTTGTTAATGTCTAGTTCCTTGAGTTCTTTATATATTTTGGAAATTAGTCCTTTGTCAGATGGAGGGTTGGTGAACAAATTCTCATTCTTTAGGCTTCCATTTGTCCCACTGATGGTATCCTTTGCATTGAAGAAGCTTTTGTTTTATAAGGTTCCATTTCTTATTTGGGGATCTTAGAGCCTGCACATTGGTGTTGTTCTGCTTAGGAAGTTGTTTCCTGTACAAATCCATCCAAAGCTATTCCACGTTTTCTATTCTATCAGGTTCATTGTGTTTGGTTTTATGATGAGTTCTTAGGTACACTTGGACTGGAATTTTACGAAGGAAATGAATCAGTTTACATTCTTCTACATGCAGACATCCAGCTAGACCAAAACCTTTTGTTGAAAATGCTTTCTTTTTTCCACTTTATATTTCTAGCTTCTTTACCAAAATCAAGTGTCCATAGGTGTGGGGGTTTAAATCTGGGTCTTCCATTCATTTCCATTGATTAACCTTTCTGTTCTTATGCCAGTAACATGAAATTTTTATTACCATAACTCTGTAGTAAAGCTTGAAATCTTGGATGGTAATATCTCTGGAAGCTATTTTACTGTACTGGATTTTTTTTTTTTTTTTTTTTTTTAATCTATCTGGGTCTTTTGTTTTATTATACTAAGTTGAGAATTTTTCTTTCAAGCTATGTAAAGATTTGTGTTGGAATTTTGATGGGATTGCATTGAAACTATACATTGCTTCTGGTAGGATGGCCATTTTTATTATCTTAAAGTTACTGATCCATGAGCATGAAAGACTTTCTTATCTTCTCATATTTTCTTTAATTTTTTTCCTTCAAAGTCTTGAAGTTCTTGTCATACAGGATTTTCATTTGCTTTGTTAGAGATACACTAAGATATTTTATATTATTTGAGGTTATTATGAAATATTAATTCCCTATTATTTTCTTATGGCTTTTGTCATTTGTATGTAGGAGAACTAAGCTATTGAATACATTAGGGTTACTTACGTATATTATCATATCATCTACAAATAAGATACTTTGACATTTTCATTTCTAATTTGTATCCCCTTGAATTCCTTTACTTGTTTAATTGCTCTCACTAGATCTATATTGCATAGATATGCAGCAAGTGGGCATATCCTGTTCTAATTTTTAGTGAAATTGCTGTTGAGTTTCTCTCCATTTAATTTGGTATTGGCTATAAACTTGCTGTAAGTTGTCTTTGTTAAGTATATCTCTTGTATCTCTGATTTCTCCCAGACTTTTATTATGAAGGGTTATTAGGTTTTCATTGTCTAATGAGATGATCATATGCTTTTTTGTTATTTGTTTTTGTTTTCTTTGTTGAGTCTTTGTGTGGTTTTGGTATCAGGGTGACTGTGACCTCACAAAATGAATTTGGCAATATTCCTTCTGTTTATATGATGTGGAAGAATGTAAGGAGTATTGTTATAAGCTCTTTGAAAATCTGGTAGAATTCTGTTTTAAAATCATCTGGGTTTTTCTTTTTCTTTGTTTTTTTGTTTTTGTTTTAATTGTTTTCTTTGTTTTGCCTTCCTATTTTTGTCATTTATTTATTTATTTATTTACACTCTAGATTGTAGTCATCTCCCACCCCACCCCAGTCCACCATTGGACTGTTTCACATCCAATCACTTCTCCAAACTTTCTTTCCTTTTTTGATTCAAAAATTTTTGAAAACTGCTTATTCCCTTATGGATTAAAGGTCTGTTTAAATTGTCAGCTTAATTTAACTTTTGTAAGTGGTATCTGTCAAAACATTGTCCTGTTTGTTTGTTTGTTTGTTTGTTTGTTTTTCCAACTTCGTAGAATACATGTTTTTGATAAATGACCTAATTATAATTTTGATATCTTTGGTGTTTGTCTCCATTTTCATTTCTGATTTTGTTAATTTGGATATTATTTCCCTACTTTTTAGTTCGTTTAAGTAAGGGTTTGCCAATCTTGTTGATTTTCTCAAAGAATCAACTCTGTGTTTCATTGATTCTTTGTATTATTCATTTTATTTCTATTTTTTTGATTTTTAGCACTCAGTTTCATTTTTATCCTGCCAACTACTCCTTTCGGGTAGTTTGCTTATTTTTGTTCTAGTGTTTTCAGGTGTGCTGTTAAGTTGCTAATATAAGATCTCTCTAATTTCTTTATGAAGGTAGTCAGTGCTCTGGACTTTTCTTCTAGTACTACCTTTTATTGTACATTCATTTACATTGAATTCTAGGAAGTCTTTATTTTCCTTCTTTCTTACTTCCTTGATATAGTGGTCATTCAATAGAGAGTTGGTCAATTTCCATGAGATCTTTAGGCTTTCTGTTGTTATTGAAATTCAGTCTTAAGCCATGGTGGTCTGACAGGACACAGGGGTTTATTTCAATTTTCTTGTAACTGTTGATACTTGCATGGCAAATAAGTATATGGCCAATTTAGGATAAGGTTCCATGTAGTACTGAGAAGAAGGAATATTCTTTTGTGTTTAAGTGAAAATTTTTGTAGATCCCTGTTATGTCCATTTGATTCATAACCTTTGTTAGGTCTATCATTTCTCTGTTTGGTTTCTGTTTAGGTGGTCTGTCCTTTGGCAAGAACTGGATGTTGAAATCTCCTACTATTAATATATGAAGTTCAATGTGTTATGTATGCCTTAGTAATGCTTCTTTTTAAAAATATTGTGGTCCTTGTGTTTGAAACATAAATATTAAAAACTGAGACATCATCTTGGAGGATTTTTCCTTTGATGACTATGAAGTGCCCTTCCCTATCTCTTTTGATCAATGTTGATTAGAAGTGTACTTTGTTAGATATTTAAATGGCTACACCAGCTTCATTCTTGGTTCCATTTGCTTAGATAATCTTTTTGCAACCCCTTACTTGGAGGTAACATCTATCATTGATGTTGAAGTACACTTCTGGTAAGTAGCTGAAAGATGAATCCTGTTTTTGTATCATGTGTATTCTTATTGTAACCTGTGTAATATTATTGGGGAATTGAGTCCATTGGTATTGAAAGATATTAATGACTAATGATTGTCAAGTCTTGTTATCTTGTTTTTATTGGTGGTGGTAGTGTGTGTGTGTGTGTGTATGTGTGTGTGTGTGTGCTTTCCTTCTTTTGATTTTCCTGGTGTGAGACTATTTATTTCCTATGTTTTCATAGGTTTAGCCTCCTTGTAATGGAATTTTCCTTCCAATACCTTTTGTAATCTGGAATTTTGAATAGATATTGTTTAAATTTAGCTTTGTCATGGAATATCTATCTTTTTTTCTCTGTGTATGCTAATTAACAATTTTGCTTGTCTGTGCTGGTATCTATGGTCTCTTAAGGTCTTCAAGTCCAGGCCCTTTCTGGGTTTTAGAGTCTATGTTGAGAATTTGGGTATAATTCTAATAGGTTTGCCTTTGTTTGCTACTTGGCCTTTTTTTTTTCTTTCTTACAGCTTTTAATATTCTTTCTTTGTTCTGTATGTTTAATATTTTGATTATTATTTGGTAAGAGAACTTCCTTTTCTGATCCAATCTATCTGAAGTTCTGTCAGTTTCTTCTATCTTTATAGAAATGACTCTTTTAAAGTTAAAATTTTTTCTTCTATTATTTTGTTAAAAATATTTTCTCGGTCTTTGAGATGAAATTATTGTCCTTCTTTTAATATATATATATATATATATATATATATATATATATATATATAGTGTCCCATTTTTCCTGGATGTTTTATGTCAGGAATTTTTTAGATTTAACATTTTCTTTGATTGATATATCAATTTCTTCTATCACAACTTTTATGCATGAGATTCTTTCTTTTATTTCTTGTATCCTGTTGGTGATAATTTCATATGTAATCCTTGTTTGCTCACCTAGGCATTCCATCCAGGATTCCCTCAGAGTGTGTGCGTGTGTGTGTGTGTGTGTGTGTGTGTGTGTGTGTGTGCGNCACCTAGGCATTCCATCCAGGATTCCCTCAGAGTGTGTGCGTGTGTGTGTGTGTGTGTGTGTGTGTGTGTGTGTGTGCGCGTGTGTGTGTGTGTGTGTGTGTGTGTGTGTGTGTGTGTGTGTGTGTGTTCAAATTGCTTCTGTTTCCATTTTCAGGTTTTGAGCAGTTTTATTCATTTCCTTCATCTGTTTGTTTTTTCTTGGCTTTCACTTTCTTTAAGGTATTTATTCATTTTTTCCAATTGTTTATTTGGATTTCTTTAAGAGATGTATTTATTTCCTCCTTAAGTACCTCTCCTATCTTCATAAAATTGGTTTTAAGATCATTTGGTTGTGCTTCAGATGAGTAGGAATATCTAGGTCTTGCTGTAGGAAGATAGCTGTGCGCTGGCGGTGCCATTTTCCCCCAGCTATTGTTAATTGTGTACTTACTCTGTCCTCTAGGCATCTGGGTTTGAAATAATTATAGGTTTATGTGCCAATTTCTGAGTTTATCTTTGTTGGGTGGATGGTTTTTTTCATTAATTTCTGTTTCCTTTCTGTTCTTCTTCTCTGAGTGGTCTGTGGTTCTGGTGACCAGTGAGTCTTCAGGTACAGTAGGGCACCTACGCTGGGGTTTTGGCAGCCTACATGACTTCTGGGCTTTGGGTACAAGTATTGCCTCTGGGGTTTTGGTGTTATGAGAACTGGTGTGGCCTCTGGGGTTCTGGGTAACAGTATAGCATCCAGTAGAACAGGGATCCTGTGCGGAGTTGTGGGCTGGTGTGTGTGTGTGTGTGTGTGTGTGTGTGTGTGTGTGTGTGTGTATACTGGCAATGTTGTAAATATTTGTGCAGAAAAATGGAACATAAGTAACAAACTCAGGAAGACCTGGAACTCCCACAATTGTTTACATCCTAGCAACCAGGAAATTGCCAAAGGCATATAGTGTATGGTAGGTGTTTGAGTGATATTTATTAAGGAAAAATATAGGCCATGGCATCACTTCTGGTGAAGTAAAAAGGGAGTGGTTGCTTGCCTTTATTCTTTCCACTGGATTCCCTATTATGGGACAACTTTGTGAAGCTGGGCCAGGGAAGATTCTTCAGCGAATTTGAATTCTGGCACAAATGCTCACATTTATTATTTGGCATTAGTCAAAAATGTTAAATTTTTTTGTCACTGGATTTTCTCATTTATGAAGACAAGATAAGCAATCCCATGAGAAATTATTAGATAAGTAACACATGCCAAAGACAACACACTGAAAACATATAAGTAGCTGAGGACATAGGAAAGTGGATGCATGGATATGTGTTGATAGGTTTTCTTTCTGTCTAGAGTTTAAAGTCAGGATACCATCTTTGGGATGGTCTAGTCATTATTCCTAGTAGGGAAGCCTAGATTCTCTTGGAAGTTCTCCTTAGTTCTACTCACTGTTCATTAAGAAGCAGATTCTCCATATTGCAAGTCAAGAGCTGCCAATAGACTCTAGAAAAGTGAGGCAGAATTATACGCATGAAAGTCAAATATCTGTCCTTCACAGATAAAGACATCAATTCATGGATTGTTTTCATGCAGGGAATTTTATGCTGTAAGAGCATGGGTTATAGAAATATATTTTAATAATGATAAAATTAGAATAAGACCATCTTCTCAGCAGAGTTATTCCGAGCATCAATTAAGCTAATTAAATTAAATAACATTGACCAGAGTCTCCATCCTAGTCTGTCTCAATCGTAAAAGCATAGTATGACTCAGTTCCAAATTCAATTATGTAAAAGGACTCACGCCAAGGGTCTCAACTTGCTGCATGCCGTTGGGTTGTCTAGCCTTGATGGTACTGACACTACCCCGACTCCCCTGTTCCTAGAGAGTGTGCTTGTTCTAGAGGAGATATAAAAGCGGGTTGTGGTTGTTTTATAAAAGTGATCATTAGCTTACAGAAGTTACCAACTATCACTTGCCAGGCAGTCACAATATTGAAACTTTCCAAGATTTTGAGGAAGAAATAGGAAAAAGAAAAATGGTGCTTTCCTAGGGAATGATGCATAGAGGTTTTGGAAGTAATAAGCCAGAAAATGATGTAAGAGCCACAAATGGGTATGAATACAGAGCTTTGAAGGACATGACAGGAAAGATTGTCTTCTGCCCTGGACAAAGGACAGAACAGGGAGTTTCAGACCTGACGAGTAAGTATTTTGACAATGAATAATAAGCAAAACATTTACAGTGGTTTGATGTAGACACTGCCCACTTTTTTTACACAATTGTTTTGCTGTGGTCTGCAGGATGCCCTATGCTTAGTGTCCTAAGTTTCATGAAACTCCTTGTGTGCACTCAGAGCAAGTCTCTGCTGAAACCTCAGGTCCTCCAGTATCTTCCCTCCAGACATATAGTATTCCTCAGAAGACGAACGTCACTGAAGCATTCAGATAGCAGGAAATTCTTGCAACAGTGTCATGCAGAAAGTTTCTGTAACACAGGGTTTTATACAATGAGTTCTACTAAAACAGTGGGCAAGTGACTGGACTAGACAAAGTCCTCAACTTTGACACTGTAAGGTTTTGTGTTCAGAATGAAGGACCTGAGCCATCAAAGGGGAAATCATAGAATGCATTACAAAATTTTGAGCAGAAGAAAAACCTGATTAGATTTCAGTTTTATTAGGAATACCTTCAGCAATGAGAAAAATGATTCTTAGGTAAGCAAGGCAGGAGGCAGGGGAAACAGTTTGAAGTTTGCTGCAGCAATTTGGTCCAGAAGTGATGATGTTTGAATACAAGCGGTGGTAGCCAGCATGAACTAGTGTGGCTGGGAAATTGTTTACTCAGTGGGAAACAGTGGGTCTTGCTAAACTGAAGGGGTTTCTTAAAGGGGGAAGGGGAGAAGGAATATCAACCTGGCAGGCAGCATGCTTTGCCATTGTCAACAGAACTGGCTCAGTGACACCAGTTTTCCATCAGCTCCTCTGACAGCTCAGCCTCACCTAAGCTGATGGTCATGCCCGATGTGACAACATTTACATTGGAGCGCTACATGACCATAATTCCAGTGTTTTTAAACGTTGGGTTTAAAGTTTGTGCTGGCCGGTTTCCCTCGTTTTGGGTTTGGTTTGTTTGGCTAGAAAGCGGCATATTCAGACAGGCTTACATACCAACCTCAGTAAAGACAATCTTGGGCTTTGCACTTTCTGTAGCTCAACAAACCAGAGATCCTAGGTAGACAGCCAGGGATTACACACTGACAAGTTGGCATGAGGAGGAAGCTTGGGAATGAATGTGGCCTCTTTGGCAGACTCTGGTATATGAGAATGAGGAAAATGCCATGTGGAGTCAGGAAATGTCCAGGTTTGACTCTGCCACTCGCTCATTTTTGCCTCTTGGGAAACATATGTCAAATTAAGTTTTTGAACCCACTGAAAAATACTTCAGTTTTATACCATAAACCATCTCCCCCTCAATTTTCTTCCTATTTCTATTTAGTTAGAAAACATTCATAGGCAGAGCCTGTTTCTACTCTGTGCCTATATCTGCTTACCTTCTTGTCTTGAGTAATATAGACTTGCTGAAAATTTAAAATATACTTTTGGATATGTAAAAGTGTATGTCATTACTGGCTTAAATAAAAAAATTACTGGCATCTGATAATTTAATGAGTCTTTATTTTTCCTGGAACCAAAACACATAGATGTTGTAAAGGAAATGATTATAAATGTTTCATTAAAAAGAAAATCCGGTAATCAAATATAATCTGCACTGGAGAGAGGTACATGCAGCTTAGTGGACTGGAGGGGCATAATGTCTTTCTACAGAAAGTGATCTGTCATAAAAGAAATAGCCAGCAGTTATCACCCTGGCAGCTCTAGTCCAGGGATGTCTACACTTAATATATAGGCTCTCTACTAGCTAGGCAGCAACACTCTTTCAGCTTCTGTAGTCCTTTTATAAGATGGAGAGGGGACTGCTCACTTCTTTCCACTGCATCATGATGAGTAAATAAAACAATGTACATGAAGGGACATGAAAGTGTAATACTAAATACAAATGTTTATCATGAATCTCATCACAGGAGACAGAGATTTTCTATTAGGGAGAAGGACTCTGAGGAGGTTTTTAGGAAACTGTTTCATGACACCGTTTTCCATACACACACAGAAATTGGAGTTTTGACTCTTAGATGATACAAATGGCTAACCTTGCTTCTATTGCCCAAGGAAAGACATTCGTCTCACTAAGGGAACTGGATAATGACACTATAAAACATACTTGCAGACGGGTCTAGTGAGAAATATGAAACTGAAAATGGACATGGAAAATTACCTATTGCAGCATAAGATAGTTGCTGTGAAGGTGGGCACAGAGGTGTTGATTCAGCTGAGAGCAATGTAATGAAGTCATGAGAGTATATATATATATATGGGTGTGTATGTGTGTGTGTGTGTGTGTGTGTGTGTGTGTGTGTGTATCTGTGATGTACATATGTAAAAAGTGGCATTTGCATATACATTTCTCTGCCACAACATTTTATATAAATGTATATAATTTATGTACAATGTGGTTAAAAAATATTTACCTGTGACTTAGGATATCAACTCAGTTTACAAATGTAACCTTGCCCATAGAGTAATTACTAAGTTGGGATGAAGGGATGAGTTGGTTGTATTCTTAATGTTAAAGGAGATGCTGTTCATTTGGTAGACGATTTGATATCCATATAAAAGCTGAGGCTATTTCACTCTTCGTCAGCACTCATAGGGATACAAGGATTTATTGTTCTACAAAGCTCTTTGACTGGTTTTGTAGAGGAAGTTCAATTTCAAATGTTACCCCTTCATGACCAGTAAAAGGCTTTATTCTCAAAAAGCAAACAAACAACAATGGAGTCTATGATGATTTCCATATAACAGATATATCATTTTATTTCATGACTGGAATATTAGACTAGGGAGTGTTTTTCACCCCAGTGCTGGGTCAGTTGAAACAGAACTAGGTCACTGGACATCCCTGGGTTACATTGCCACCATGTGCTGAACCAAACCAGAACTGAGCATAGACCTGCCTTATATCACATCTATTATTAGTAGCTTTCCAAGCTACTGATTCTAATTTACAATTCCAAAAGGAGCTTTCGAGCTGTCTGTGGTGAAAGGACAGTTTTTGTTTTCATTTAAAAAAAATTCCAGTCAATGGGATCCTCTAGGTAAAATACAACAAAGTGTTCAGTGATATCAGCTAGTCATGCAAAGGTTTTAAGCATATTATAATTTTTCTTGCCTGGGTTCACTGATGTTTAATGGACAATGTAAATTGCATGTTTGTAGTAGACTCTTGTATATTTTGATGTATGTATACACTGTTAAATAATTACCACAGTAAGAAGGTGGCATATTCATGATCTTGACGTGTGTGTGTGTGTGTGTGTGTGTGTGTGTGTGTGTGTGTGTTAATGACAATTGAGATGTCCTCTGCAAACAGATTTCAGGTACATAGCACTTTCTTCTCCATATTGTGCACAGTCTACAGAATTTATCATCTCATAGCAGCAAGCCTACATTGGTCAAACATCTGACTCCCTCAACCCATTCCCTGTTCCCTGGTAACCACCGTTCTGCTTTATGAATTTAAATTTCCTACAGGGCATTCCATATCTGTGGGCCTGTCTGATTTCTAGATTTACCTTCTCCAGCATTACTTCTGTTTCTTAGTGATAGATTTCCTTTCTTCTGTCAGATTGAATTGTGTGTGTATGTGTATGTATGTGTGTGTGCGCACACATGTGCACACATGCATTCCACATTTTCTTTATGCCATCTGTGAATGGAAGTTTAGATTATTTTCCTCTCTGGGTTTTTGTGAGTAATGAGCTAATGATCATGAAGCCAAGATACCCTTTTACATGCTGATTTCATATCCGCTGGTTGTATTCCCAGAATTAGACATACTGAATTATTTAGTTGTCCTACATGAAAATTTTGAGGAATCTTCATGCTGTGTGTGTGTGTGTGTGTGTGTGTGTGTGTGTGTGTGTTGACTGCACCAATTTGTATTATCACCAACTGTGTGTGGGTTGCTCTTACTCTACATCCTTGCCAAAGCTTATTATCTTTTCACATTGTACTAATTGCCACTCTAACAGATGTGGAAAAATATCTCATTGTGGTTTTGACTGGCATTCCCAAAATGATTAATGGTGTTGAGTTTTTACCTTGACCTGTTGACTGCTTGTACGTCCTTTATGAAATACCTATTCATAAATTTTCCCTATGTTTAAAATGGGATTTATTATTTATTCATTCATTCTTTATTCATTCGTCATTGCTATTGAGTTCTTGTAAATTTTGAATACTAATCTCAGGATGCATAATTTGAAATTTTTTATCCTATTCTATAAAATACTTTTTCTACAGTTTTGTCAGTTGCTGTGCTAGGAAAGCCCCTACTGTTCTGTCATATCTTCATCCATGTAGCTCACTGTCTGCAGCTTGTGCTTTGATCCATATTAAAAATATATGCTTACTAAGACCCTTGTATCAGAGTGGCCCATGTTTCTTACTGTTGCTTTCAGTCCTACATCTCACACTTAAAATCATTTTTACTTTGCGTTGATTGTGTGTGTGTGTGTGTGTGTGTGTGTGTGATATGAGATTGTTGAATTTCATTTAATCTTTTTATACATTTGAATCCAGTTTTCACAATACCATTTATGAAAGAAATTTTCTGTCTCTTTTGTATACTATTGACATCCCTGACAAATGTTAATTGATATATGTAATATTGGCTTATTGTTCCAAGTTTCTAGTAATGTTTTATGTTTTTTAACCTTGAAACACAAACTTTTATTATTAAAACTTTATTATGTAGTAGGAAATCAAGATATATGATATCTACAACTCTATTCTTGTTCAAATTTGCTGTAGTTATTTATGGTCATCTTTTATTACATATGAATTTCAGGATTGGTTCTTATTGTTAGTCAACTTTCTCATGGCTGAAGCATCATACCTGACATAAAAGCAATATGAGAAGGATTTCTTTTATGTCATGGTTTCAGTCCATTCTTTGGAGTCATTTCTTTTAGGCACAACTATGTTGGGTTAGAACATCATGACAATGGGAGCCTGTAGCAGCTACTGCCTAACTCATGATAGACAGAAGTGAAGAGCAAAAACCAGAAGGGATTAAGGCAGGATACAGTTGTCAATCATGTACCTCTGGAGCTCTAAGTCCATAAGCATGATTCAACCCCACAATACTATTACCTTCCAGTAGTTTAGCCAAAGTTTTAATCCATCAGTATGTCAGAGTTCTGAGAATCTAATAAACATTAGAAGCATGCTTATGCCATGCGCACACATCCATACACATATAGTCACACATTCACCCCTTCACACCCACATTCACTCTCACCCACCCACACTGGGGTGGGATATTTTACTAATGCCTCAGATATCTTCAATGTGTTTAAGTTAATCATCAAATACATTATGACAAAAATGCCACTGGAACTATGGTAGAAATCATAGATCATTTGAGGTAGTATTTATATCAGTTCCACTTATTTATTTTCTTCAAGTTTATAAATTAATTAAATTCAAGTACCATAGAGATTTTCTCTGGAAATATTATGATCATGTCCATTTTGTAGCAGCAATTGAGTTTCTGACACAATTTTAGAGTACCAGAAAATTGTCCCCTGATGTCCACAATGGCTCTGGCTAAAAGAGAATCTTGGTGAAGTTTGTACAATGCATACTCTAAACATGAGTTTATTTTAAAAGTATTTTACTTTGATAAAGTTTTCATCATTACATAACAAGATACAGGATAATCTTGGATGTGTGGGGCTTTGTTTTTGTTTTTGTTTTATGAGACAGGAGTAAGAGCCAGCCCTGTAGCCTGCAATCTTGCTGTGCTGTGCTTTTTTTTTTTTTTTTTAATTTTTTTTTTTAGCACTGACTTTCCTTCAGAGTCTTCCAGAATCTCAACTTGATGCCAGTTTCCTGTCTCATGGTATAGACATCAAAGTGCTGAACATTTCTTTTGAAAACTGCTAATTCTTCCTAATCTATCACATTCTCTGCTTCTCTCATCTGAGCTAAGTAAGTATTTGAAAATTGTGCTACTTTGGGTCAAGTACATTATCAAGAATGATAAGCATTGAACTAACAAAGACGTTGAGAGCATAGTGTCTGAGCCATGTGTAGAAGTCATAAATTATTGCATATCTGTGGAAGTGAAAGAAACGAACCTGCTTGTGTCTTTTATGTAACAGATTAGCTACCATACTTCACATAAAGACATTATATGTGATTGTAAGTCTGTCAATAAGGCAAAAGAAAAAAGTATTTGGGCAGGTCTGGATAATGGTGTTTTTATTTTATCCTTTGCACGTCTCAATAGCATTAATTCTCAAGACTTTAAAATATAATCAAACTAAATTCTGAGCCATTAGGTTTTATCTACTATAAAAGCTCTTTTAATTTTCTGATTTACAAGCTACTTAAAAGATTTTTCTCATATAAAATCTTTCCACTTTGAAGTGGGAGAAAAACATAAAATGAAAACCAGAGTGCAAAAGGTAGAACATGTTCAGGTATTTTTGACATTCAGCATCTAGAAGGGGTGACAGGCTCGCTTTGTGTAGGCAAGGTAGGGTGGATTCCTAGCACAGAAGGATGAGTGAGTAAAGCTGGAAATGGTTTAGATTTTTGTTTTTAGGTTTTGGGTTTTTGTTTGTTTGTTTTTGTTCCATGGTTCGTTTCTGAGTGTGCCAGGCATTGGGCTAGGCACATTTATTAGAGTCCTTTAACAACTTTGCACATGGTTTATTTTCAATTTCTCACCAGATCAGCTGTGTTTTTACTGGGTCAGTGATGTTTAGACATAGGCTCATGCTTCATAATGGTGCAGACACATTTGAAGGACAAACCTGTGCACATATTTATTACTGTGTGACCATGATAAAGAGTATGTTGACAAATGTAGGTGGTATAATCTTCTTCATACCTGGGCTCCTATAGGCTTATAAGAACATTGTCATATTCAGATATATGACTGATCATGAGGGGATATCTCTTTCTGCTATGTGATAATATTTAGGGTTTTCTTAACCTCTTTATTTCCCATATTAAAATATAAATTTATAACTTCTTATAGAAAATATTAAGGGGAGAAAATATTTCATTATCTCATTTGCTTCTTTAGAGGTTTGAAATTCTTAATTCATGTGATATCCCTTTCTTATGTTTGGATCTTCTCTGTGCTAACTAAAATATGCTTCATGAAGATTGAGGGTACCACTGTTCACTCACTGTTGCATTCCTCATATCTAGCCCTGTACTCATGTGGTAGTAATGACCACCTCAAATATTTCCGAGTAAATAAGTGAATGAATGGAGGTTTTTAATTTTATAGGTGGCAATCTAAACCCTTTATTGGTGGCTTACTGTTACAAGACTCAGACTAAACCTAGTCTCTTAAAGTCATCTTAATTGCTGTGCAGTAAACGTAGTTAAGCATGAGAGTTGCTTGTGCCAGTCTGAGACTCAGACAAGTCAGGTTCTTATCATTGGGGAAAATATTTGATATATGGTGCTGGGGACAAGGTGGGTCCTGACCTAGGTTGAGTTCTTTAAAATGAAGGGTTTGTTAGGTACGTTGTTGATAACAGACTGTTTAAGAGGGGGGAGAAGGGCAGTCACAGGTGACTTTATCTTTTCTAGAACCAAAAGTGAATCTTGAGCCATTAGGCTTCGCTCTTGGTGCTAAGAGAAGCTTAGCTGGGCTTCATGTTTTTTCCCTTGTTTTTAGGAATGCCAACTGAGATCAAAAGGAAACTGTCTACCTGTTGCTCCTCCATAGCAATTCTGTCCAGCCCAAGAGTCTAGGACATGCCAGAACAGTTTCTTCCTCATTGTCTGTGGGAGGCACTGACAAGAACAGATAGATAATACAGGTGAGTAATACAGCCCCCTCCCCCACACACTAGGATTTCTCAGAACAGAGGCTTCACTGTACTTTCCCAGTAGAACTCTCAGGAGTAAGGACAAGGCAGGTCCTCAAAGGTTTGTTAGATCTTTTCATATAGTCCGTGTTCATACACTCAGATACTCAGTTGTCATAATCTGAAAACACACCATCTACATTTCTATTGTGTATAACATTGCCTATATGCTTTAATTTTATATGTCTAAGCAATTAAGGAGAGAAGACCATCTATTTGTCCATCAGTCTATCTACTACCTATATACCTATCATCAATCAATAATTCAATCAATCCTATCTATTATCTATATGTCTATCTATCATCTATCTATCTATCATCTATCTATCTATCATCTATCTATGTGTCTATCTATATCAATTTGTCTAGTCTCTCTATCATATATTATTTATTTATATCTATATATGTCCTCCGTCTATCATATAGCATCAATCATTATATCTATCTATCTATCTATCTATCTATCTATCTATCTATCTATCATCTACCTATTACCATGTAGATAGTTAACTAGCAAATCGTCATTCAGCTAACCATTTTATTTATCAACTGCTTTCCTTAATTGTCTAACATATTTGCTTAAATAATGTAAGACTTCAGTAACAACTTTGTGATTGAATATTTTCTCTTTTCAACTCAGTGAAATAGATAATAGGTAGATGTACTGATCCATGATGGATGAATGGATAGATAAGTAAATGATAAGAAGATAGATACTAACAGAAAACATATGCAGAAATATAACTTTTACTGAAAGTGAGTTTTCGGTTTTTAAAGCAATGGGTTATCATTTCAAAATAGGTTACTTAATGGTTTTTGAAAAGTCATTCACCTTGCAAATGCAAGTAACTTATTTGTAACACTTGATTTACTTGGTAAGAGTACTAAACTATAGCTCTGTCAGTGGGTGTAGGGCTTGAGACGAGAAAAGAGTTTAATTTCTAGTATGCTATGATTTGATATAGTGTTATAGTCTTAATTTTTTGAGATTGTATAACTATGTCACTCTCCCTCTTCACTTTCATTGCCCCACACCTTCCCATATGCCTCTTTGCTTTCTTTCATATTCATATCTCTTCTTAATTGTTGTTACATGTGTGTGCATGTGTGTGTGTGTGTTTGTCTGTTCCTAAATACATGATACAATATACCAGGTCTCTATAATGTTACTTGTGTGTATATGTTTTCAGAGTGACTACTTGGCTACATTTTGAAATGCATCAACTGAAGCTACTCAGACTGTTAGATAATCAAGTAGAGAAAATGATCAATGCACAGGTTCTGCATTGGTAGTGATGAAACAAAGCTCTCCTGGGTCTAGAAAAAAATTCTCCTTCCCTCCCTCCAACAGTTTTATTTTACTCAAGTACTGATTTGGTGTCACAGGATCAAGCTGTATGTTGCAATAGAACACAACACATAATGCACCCTAATTACAGGCATAGCTTTTTATCACAAAGCCTTATGGAGGTGGAATTTAGGACAATATTTTAGGACTAATATCATCTTGTGAGTACGATTCTTTGCTAAAACACAATACACTTCTATGAGCAGTGACTTTTTATGCCAATAAATGATTTCAGGATTATTTACTAGGTGTCTCAAGTTCACAGGAAGTTTGCAAAGCATTGAAGCTGTTTAGTGCAGAGTTGTCTCCGAAGCAATAGAAACAAAAGCAAAAGGAAATGCTTCAACCACCTTCATTAAGGAGTTTATTGAGTTGCTCATTTCAACAGCAGGATATAAAGAGGGAAAACAGCCCCTGGAAATAAATATTAAAAGCTCATCTCCGTAGACCTTATAGAGAGAGCAAGCAGAGAGCTAACAACCTTTGATATGGCTGGGGAGATGACTCCTCAGCTGGAAACATCCCAAAGAAAAGCTTTCCAAGAAAGAAAGCTTTTTCTGAGAAAGAAAAGGAATGTTTCTCAAAACCTATTAAAAGACCCAGTGTGAAATAATAGAAAAAATTAAAGGATGCATCATAAAATAATACAGCCTGAGAAAACAGCAGGTTATCACAGAATGGAAAAATACCACTTCAGTCATGTTAATAAAATGGGAAGTAAAATTAAACACTATAAATAAGATTTCTTACAGTCTTTAAAAAGAAAATGGTTCTGATAGAACAGTTTTCCGAGACTTAACTGTTTCAGATAATTTCTCTGTAAATCATGTATGGTCATTGTGAGTCTCAGGGTAGTTGAGATCTTGACTTCTGGTGCTGAGCTGCATCATGGTTTATACAAAACTAAATCAGATCCAAAGCCTGGTCCTGCTTCCTGCAATGGGTTGCTATTCAATCCTCACCTTCTTCAGTCTCTTGTGTCTTGGCTTGGGAAATGTTCATTGGCTAGTAGCTGATTACATTTTTTATGGAATTGGTAAGAAACCTATTGTAATTTGTTATTCATAACCTATTGGCAAGCCAGTTGCTCCTTATAAATGCAGTAACTTTCTAATCTGGAGGAGGGTTATTGATAATACCTCTAACTATTTCCAGGGTTGAATGAATGACTGAAAGACTTTGGCTTAGCATCAAGTGCATTGGCAGTGTTCAAATATCAGGGCCATGCTGATACTGAAAGATAAATAATCTTGACTCACCTTTTCCAATGTACTTAGAATGTATCTAGTATCATGTAAATGAGATTAACTTCTCTTGAACTAGTGTATATCAAAGTATAATGTAATTACTGCTGAAGATCTGCCATTACTTTAATGAAGATTGTATGTAGCTGTTTAGTTAACATTTGCTGCAGTTTTGAGTGAATAAACACATGTACCATCATACCATTGTGTATTATGAGACTGCATGGACTCTTCTTGTCTCTGTTTTCTCAGATGGCAAGCACAGCAACATAGTGGCACT
Organism: Mus pahari; assembly: GCF_900095145.1. Lineage (NCBI taxonomy): Eukaryota > Metazoa > Chordata > Mammalia > Rodentia > Muridae > Mus > Mus pahari. Next base: position 26,481,488 of record NC_034608.1, on the reverse strand, counting down.
GGTATATATGAGTAGAATCATAATGCATCATCTCATGCTATGTTTAGTGTATTCTAGAATTTTATCATGAGGCAGTCATTCCCACACATAAGAAAAGTTCTTCTTTATAACATGGGGAGTTTATATAGCAGTAGAATTTTTATGTCCCTCATTGGAGATTACTCTGGGTTCTTGTTGAGCTGAAAGTCTTTCAGGTTTGAATTTTCCAAAGTGAGAGAGCAGAGCCAATTGTAACTCTGCTCAATTTCATAAAACAAACAAACAAACAAACAAACCAAAACAACCAAAACAAAAAACCCCAACAAAACCTTTGCAAAAAACCAAGCCATTTAATTTAGTCTATCTTTATACCTACTACCTCAGTATTTTTCATATATCATACTCTACTCCATAAGCAGTTGTGCTAATTCAAGCCAAAATAGCAGGACTGGGGACCTGTGGGAGTGTTTGCCTTGCCAGTTAAGTTCCATCCCTAGATCCTTTGTGAAAAGGAAGCTAGGCATAGATCCCATGTTTGAAATCTTAGGAAATGTAGATTTGTGGGACTTGATGAACAGCTAACCTAACCTGCCTATTGAGTCCTGAACTAGTGAGAAACCCTGATTTAAAAAAATGAAATAAAATGAATTGTACTGCTTAAGGGGCAACATCTAAGGCTGTCCTCTCCCTCACTTACCACACACACACACACACACACACACACACACACACACACACACACACACACTATTATGCCATAAACCTCTGAAACAAAAATCTACACAGAGAAGGCTCATGACATACTTGACTTAGGTATTCGTCAAAAGCCAGGGTGGTGTTTTAAGACCAGAGAGCCTCACGGTACTGATGGGTTACGAGAGCCGGAAGAGGGTACTTCATTTCTTGGGAAAGTGTAACAGAAACAGAACCTCGAGGATGGCTGGAGTGTTGGGATGCTTCCCTCTTCTCCTCCATTTTCCTGTGTTTTTGCTCTTTTCATCTTAAGTTAATTTGTAAAACTGTCTCAGAAGCCCCACTTCCCTTCCTGCCTTAAGCTCTGTGGATTAATATAAGCGGAGGGAGGTCAGATCTGGGCCACCAGCAGCCACAGGTGGCCCCCTTGCTTGTAAACAGAAAGCTGAGGTGGTTTTACAGTTTACATGGAAGTTGCCAAGTAGAACACTGGGCGGATTAATGTGAAACCTCTTCTTCCTGGGAAAGGTTGGACCGATTCTAGTGGGGTGTTCTCTCTCTGTATGCCTGAGGTATTCTCTCTCAGTGCCTGAGGAAAGCACACATGCACTGTTTCACGCCACTAGGAGTCATAAGTCTATTTTATTAAAGATGATTAATAACCACGTTATGGCAATTGCCACTCTGATATTTTAAAAATGGAAGCCTCGAGGGTGGGACATAAGGGAGGGGAAAAAGCAGCTCAGATCTTCCAAACATATTCAAGAGGGATCATTAACTTAGGAGGCAATGATGGCCTTGAACACATGGTTCATTCTAACACACAAGCAACATTTTGCGGTTTCTTCTGAAATTCTTTTCTTTCTTTCTTTCTTTCTTTCTTTCTTTCTTTCTTTCTTTCTTTCTTTCTTTCTTTCTTTCTTTCTTTCTTAATATAACGCTTCCTGGATATAGCAGGGGTATGGTAAACGAAGTTTAAAAAACTGGGGCTGTCTTTCCAAACTCTGCAGCAGTCCAGCTTCTTAACAGCTTCCTGGGAGGAGGGTAGACTCTATGAGCTGGACGTTTGCTTGAGATGGGTACTAGGGTTTGGGAGCACTTACTCATCGCCTGCTTTCTGTTTTGGATGCTGCTTTTCTAGTCATTTTTTGCAAAAGTACGTCACTTTATAAACAGGACATACCTCTATGAGCATATCACTAATAACAGCATCATAGGATAAGATGGCTCTAAGCGCTTGTTTCATCTGAGTTCTCCATGCACAGTGAAGTAAAAATCAGCAAGAGAAGAGAGCACTCCAGACTCTCGCGTTCCCTGTAGATCACTATTCAGAGATGAAAGAGAAATCAAAGAATCTTCAAAATCGTCTACTTCCTTACAGGACACACTTTCTCCCTGTCTATGTAGATACAGAATTAACTTCAAAAAACTTGTTCAAGCCCATGAGCCTTGAGCCCATGAACATTTTAGCTGTCCGGTGTGAGTAGGAGATATCATGTGTGCACTTCTGACAGTCATGTTAATGAGAGCCTCAGACATTCCTTCATATTGGCTGTCTTAGCAATGCCAAGAAAAATAAGTCTAAGCATCTGTGAGCACTGGGGAACATGATACATATTTAAGTCCTAATAGAATAAACATAATTTATGTTAGCAACTCAAGAGAAGATAAAAGAGAAAGCATATTTGTAAATGAATGAATATAGTATGTATGAAGAGTGTGTGAAAAAAAGAATCATGAGCTCTCAGCCATGGTCTCCACATATGGTGGAAGGTGTGAACTTCAGGGAGTGTGTATACGACTCCCTGAGACTAACAATCTTGGATGGCAAGACACTGACAACCAACCATGCTGAGATCAAAGGACACCCAAGTTGCCAATAAGAAGATCTTTTGCGAATATAGACTAGCTCATGGCCCCCACAAAAGCCTCACTGTCCGCCAGGGCTTTTTGGATGCTAAGCATATATCGGTCTCTGGAAATGAGATGCCCCAGGGCTATTTCATCAAAAGACCACACTAATACCCCCTACTTCTTTTCTGTCATAGCATACTGTTCTTATATGTAAACTGGCTTTTCTGTGATAGAATGTCATGTGTGGGGAAATTCAGAAAAAAAGGGAAAGTCAGCTCTCCTGTATCTGGAAGCTTTCTTCTCAGATCTGCCCACCATCAGTCTGCGTCCCTGGGTCCTCAGATGGGAAAATTTGATTATTTAAATAGGACTTGTCTTCAGGGTTTCACCTCTCTTGCTATAGGCAAGTTAAGGTTGTCCCTACATCTATGGCCATTTCAAGGGAGCAGATACATAATTATTTAATCAATACCTGGGTTCTTAAGTCTCTCTTCTCAGAAGAAAGCCAGCAGAAGGTCTAAGATCTTCCACCTTCTCTCTAAGGCTGACCTGGCCTCTGTGCCTGCTAATTAGTTCTGTCTATTGCTAAAGCATTTAGCATATTGGCACCTTGGAAACTATCTGGCTTTAACCCCAGAGTTTCTGAATAAATATTCTAGACTTTCACATCTCAGAAATCATCATCTCAAAGTTCAAGATATTATTAAAAATGATGATACATATGGCAGCGAGATGGCTCAGCAGTCAAAACCACATTCTGGTCCTATGCAAGATCCTGATTCAGTTCCCAGTGCTCATGTTGGGGATCTCACAAGTTTGTGTAAGTCAAGCACCAGGGGATATGTCCTAAGGCCTCTGAGGCATCTGCTTTGATGTTCAAATATGCCCACCCCCAACACACATATTGTTTGTAGAAGTAATAGTCTCTGAAAACATGTAGCCAAATTTAGATGCTCAGGAAGTCAGATGAGAGACAGAAAGGGAACACTGGTGAGTTAGGAAATGATGTTTTGGGGAAATTTACATGCTTTTATATATGGTGGTGGGACAGCAGGTGCCCTGAATTAACATTTCCACAAATTCCAGATTAAATCAATAAACTAGATTTAAGCTTCTCCCTCCTTCAGCCAATTTTAATTGGATTCATTTAGCACTCCATGAAAGTGTTGGTGGGTCGTTATCAAGGAGAATGATCATCATAGGATGATCATCATATTTAGTCCCTTTAAATCCATGTCTCCTCTTCTCTACATAGTGGGTGGCTCCTGTATCCCACTGGGATGACAAAATGAGGCAGAACATCCCTGCAAAGTCTGTAATCCTGTTTGGGTCTTGCATCAGTATTCTTTTGTATATGAGGATGATTTAAATATTCATTCCTCCCCATTTGACTTATATAGCCAAATTTTTATGCATTGTATTGATCTCAATGACTATAAATAATGGTGAGTAATGACTATATCACAAAGATCAGCTGTGAACATTTTGATTTAGTAACTCAAATAAGGTTGTTAATTATTTAACATTTAATTAATATAAGAGAATTTATTATAGTGGCTGATTTAAATATCTCTTTGACAATAAATTCATTAAAACTAGAATATTGAGGACACAAAGTACTCTGAAGAAATACTTTTCTGATTCATTTGTATGACTCCAGAGATTTTTTTTCCTCTGCTTCATTCTGAGAACTGAAATCCTGTTTTGGCAAAGACTACAGGCATTCTTATTGTTTGTCCTGTCTCCTAATCCCCCATATTAACTAAGCTCTGGATTATCACTAATTCTTTTTCTAACAACCAGTTAACAACACATGAAGGTCAAACATTGTGATTTTGGATGTTATTTATTCATGTTCTTATTCGAGGATGTCTGATATTGTCATCCCCACTCTAGTCTGCCTCCTTTAATGGTATGATGACAGGAAAAGTAAGTCAGAAATGGTGATGGAGACTTCCAGTAATAGGTGAGCTTGGCAAGAAACAGACTTCTCATGGGGCAGGCTTCAATGAGCAGCTCATTTAATTGAAGGGAACAAAGGCTATTTAAACATTTGGGTGGTGAGTAGGGGCTACAGCATAAGTGTTCATCATTGGCTGGGGTCATGGAGCTGGTGATGCCTTATTAGCATAAGGAGGAATTCCAGGTGTTGCTGGACATGACCTTAAAAGGAGAGAAGTTTAGCCTGGCTACCTGCCTACCTCATCTGGTGGGGCAAAGTTTGGGGCACAGGTCTACATGGACTAGGGGCAGGGAGGGGGGGAGTTCTACTCCTGCCAATCTCAGGACAAGATTTCTGGAGTTTAGACCCCACTTGTGCTCCAGGCCTGCCTTTCACAGACCCCAGCTTCCATAGCTCCTCAATAATATCGTAGGAAGGGCTGCTATTATTTAGAGAGAAAGACAACACAATACGAAAGTACTTGGAAATCGTATGATGCCAGCATAGCCAGAGTACTGGAAAATATAAAATCACACCATAAGAACTTCCACGCTTAGAACTACTTCCAGGTGGAACTGAGAATACAGTAGTTGCTACATGAAAAAAAAAAAAAAAATGTTCAAACATCAACTACATATGCACTTGAAGCCATCTATCATTCAATAGCTGTTTTAACTTTTTAGATGTCTCAAGAATAATGTTTTCCATTTCTGTTTTGAAACATTTTGTCAGCAAGGGTGTATGAAAAGAAGTACTGTAATGAATGTAATGAATTAGAGTTGAAGTCAGCAGTGTGAGATCAGAGTTAGCTTAATATAGATTCAGTTGGCTATGAATGAAAATATTTAGAGATGAGTGGATATTCACAAGTTGCAATTCCATCACATCACCCTGCCAGATGGGAGGGACATGAAGAGCACTATCTCAGTAGCAGTGAGAAGTCCTCATGACCAGATTCTGCTCCCTTATTTTTCATGGAAGCTTCCAAGGCTTCGTAGGGCAGGAGTTGACTGTAGGGTACTGGCAGAAAGAGAGAAAATGACTGTCATATCTTGGAATGTCAAAGGGTAAAGAAGCACCAACAAAAGAGAAAAACAAACATAGGACAACACAATGATGGGGGTTGTGTGAGAGAAACAAGAACACACTGGAAGAGCCATGTGGCTAAAGGTAGTAAATTAGAGAAAACAGATTATAATTATAAACAAAATTATTACTAAATTTTTGAAAAAAAGAACTAAACTAGACAGGAGTACCAGTGTCTACATTCCAAATGATCTGTCAAGATTATTTCCTCTAAAAATCTGGCAAGATTCCCCTTTCCTCAGCCATCTCCCACATGTGGTAACTTCCCACCAAAACACACCATGGAATGAGCTGAAAAGGAAAGCAAATATATAATCAAGAACTCAGAAAAACAGTGTCTTGAGCAAGTGATCAAGGACAATGTCAACACTTAAAACATGTGCTTAGGATGTACCCTGAATACATATAACATCAGGCTAATCAGACAAATATGAATTACAGGACTTCCTGTCTAGCTTGTAACCATTGCTAAATAAAATTTAAAAAATGAGAGAAAATTGCCTCATGTTTGATGAGAGAAGTCAGAGAAACTTCTAGTTAAGAGCCTCAGGACACATAAGTGAATGTCCTGTGGAAGCTACTTGGGGTTCCAAAAGAGTCAAAGGACATTAGATAAAAGCTGAAAGCATCTGTAGAGAATACAAACTTAAGTTAATAAATACTTACTGTTGATTGTAGGAAATAGTCTATACTAATAGAACACATTAATAATTGGGAATATATCATGAATGGGATATGATGCAGATCATCCTGGTTGCTTTTTTCTTTGTAAATCCTAAGGTCTTTTTTCTAGCAATGTATATTTAGAATATGCTATGATACCCTTGAAAGTATTGTAATGAAAATATACCATTCTATGATATTCTAAGTCATTAACAGTATCCTTAAGGAAGACAAACTCATACCCACAGTTTAACCTTAAAAGTTTTTTTTTTTTTTGTAATTTTATATCTACATATTTAATGTAATGATAAAACCTTGGTAGGGATGAAATAGACCACACCTCTACCAGACAATTTACCTTTATGCATTATTTCTTAAAAATACATGTTTGGAATTGTATTTTTTCCATTTGCCCTTCATTTTTGGTCCCTTGATGATTTATTTATTAATTTTGCAAACCTTTAAATCTGTAATCTCAAGTTCTAAATGGTATAAAACAATTTAAGCTTCAACAATTAGATAAAATTATAATTTTATATCTTATAGAGAGACAATTTTCTGATGTAAATTATGTCAGTTAATTTATCTGGCTAGGCACGTTCATCTCCACTAACCAGGACTGATGGATAGTGGGGTGATTATACTAGTTCACTAAGAATCACTGAGCACTGAGAGTAGAGATGATGCTTTTCAGAGAGACAAAAATGATTTTTAAATAAACTACACTCATTATGTACACATTTTAGGACCCTACTCCCCAGTGCACATTTTTATATTATAAATGTTTTTCTATTAAAGAAATATAATCATTGTCTACAGTGTGTACAAAAAAGAATATGTAGGAGTCTAAAAAGACAACAACATGTAGATTCTAAAGCATTTGGATTCCTTTCTTAGTGTTTGTTGTGTACATGCTATCATTTAACGAGGACTCTTAGGTCCTAATATCAAGTGGCTACATCTGATTTGGTTGCTTAAAGGCACTTCAGTAGACCTGTGTTCACCAAGCCTACCTAGGGCTTTCCAGAGGAGACTGCCCCACTTTTCTGCTAAGAGTAGTCTTCCTTCCATTTCCTTGTTCCTCATTCCTTTCTGTCCTTGGAGCGATCATAAGTTCCCTGTCAAAGACATTGTCTTTTGAGATTCCATTCTGTGTCAGTTACCTTTTCTATTCTGTGACAAAACACCTTGCAAGAAACAATTTAAGGATAGGAGGGCTTAGTTCAGTTTATAGTTCAAGGGTACAGTCCACTGTTACTGAGATGTACAGATGGCGGGAAGTTGAGGCAGCTGGTAACATTGAGTCAATGTTTAGGAGGCAGAAAGAAGTGATGTCTGCTGTTTGTTTTTCTTTTTGTTATTATGACATCTACCATACTCTGTGGAATAATCCTACCCACTCTTCATCATTTTCCCTTCTCACAGACATGCCCAGGGATTTGTCACCTAGGTTACTCTAGAACTAATCAAGTTGATAAGATTAACAGACTCCCATCTTGTTTTCTGTTATTCTTTGTCGTCTTAGACCACGTTAAGGTAGAAATCTAACTGGTCCAGTAGTAATACACTGGACATTATTTTGTTGGATGAGCCAGATAGTAAATCAGTGCTATATGAATAGATCATCAGAATTTAAAATATCTTCTTATCCTTAAATAAGACAAAGAAAGGCATTGAAAGTGGGTCAAATTACAAAGGGGTTAAATTTGCAATAAATGATGACAAAAATTGTGAAGGTAGGTATATTGGTATCGTTGCCTCAAGTAAGACACTAATACAGGTTTAGATTTATGTCATCATCCTGATACTTGTAGATTCACAGCCTGACAGTGAATCTGTAGGGTGACCAAAGTTAGTTATGTAACTGGCAGGAGGTATAATAACAATGCTGACATCCTACACACTTCATCTCTCTGCTGACTGTTCGTGTAGTGGAAAACAGGTAAACTAATTAAGTGAAGAAAGGAAGGAGAGGAGGAAGAACACAAAATAAATAGAGAAAAGAGAAAACAAACCCAATCTACACGCTGAATGACATAGAACTCATTGGCATCTGAATTTGAAATGTTTTTCATAGATTCCTGTGTTCAAACTCAATCCCTGGACTGTAAAGTTAATTTGGAAGATTTTAAACTTTTGGGTGAGTGGAGAAGTGGGACACAGGAGACCAGTCCTAAAGTGATGTTGGCTTATGATTTAGGTCCAAGGTCTTCGATTTCTGATCCAGTAAGATGTAAGCAGGCTATTCCACAAACCTTTCTGCCTGTGTGCCACAGATACCCTGTCCTGTACACTGATATCCTGCACCTTTAAAAGTCACCAACCTCACTCAGGTTCCTTCTGTTAGGTATTTTGTGGCAACAATGAGAAAAGTAACTAATCAGGTGTATGCATCCAAGATAGTCATAGTCAATGGTCTACAGCTCAGCCTCAGGCTCAAAATGATTCATACAATAGAACTTAATTTTCACCATCTCCTTGACAGCATGCTTTCAAACTCATGGGAAGGACTCTTCTCTGCCAGTGCCCAAGGATCTGGGCTGACCATGAGCTCCCATCTTTAATGCATTAGATCCCAGAAAGATTCCACGCTAAGAGCCAAACATTGTGGAAGGACATAACTCTGGAGGTATTACAAATTTACCATCTGTGGAGTCAGGCTTAAAAAGTCATGTCCACTTTAGCTCTCATCTCTTTGACTATGGCTCAATGTCCTGTCTGCTGAAAGTGACCCTGGCCTGTGCATAAGAGGCGAAAAACATCTGGGAATGAAGGGCGGAGATCAGCTGCAGTCACAGTCAGTGTCGTTTTACCCTCCAGATGCTTCTAAATTACAAACAAAAATTTGGCCAACATGCATTTTTCTTTTTTTTTTCCTTTTTAAAGCATTTGAAGCCATCTGGATGCTGAATGGTTAACATACTGATGACTCAAGATTTGCTTGCCCTGTTATCATCATGATGTTCAGTAGCACATCTCAGTTAACGGAAAGCTCATTCCCAAATCTATTTCACTAAAATAGTTTCCTATAAAAAGATTGTGGAATTCCCACGAGTTCAGATCCATCAGAGCCTTTATTTAGTCTCTTTAAAATGGAAAACTATTTGGGAGGTTTTGAAACCTGTAGGATCTAATGCTGTGTATAGAAATTGTAATTAAAACAAATGCAAAAAAATTTGTCTCACAAAAATAGACTTTGAGGAAAATTCAGATGAGCGTGCAAAGTTTAATGATGTCATTATCATAGAAGAGAAACAACTTTCAGTGATGAGCAATCTTTTTTTTTAAAACTTATTTTATTAGATATTTTCTTCATTTACATTTCAAATGCTATCCTGAATGTCCCCTATACCCTCCCTCCACCCTGCTCCCCTGCCCACCCACTCCCACTTCTTGGCCCTGGCATTCCCCTGTATGGGGCATATAAAGTTTGCAAGACCAAGGGGCATCTCTTCCCAACGATGGCTGACTAGGCCATCTTCTGCTATATATGAGACTAGAGACATGAGCTCTGGGGGTACTGGTTAGTTCATATTGTTGTTCCACCTATAGGGTTGCAGACCCCTTTAGCTCCTTGGGCACTTTCTCTAGCTCCTCCAATGNGGNCNCTGTGTTCTATCCTATAGATGACTGTGGGTATCCACTTCTATATTTGCCAGACATTGGCATTGCCTCACAGAGTTAGCTATATCAGTGTCCTTTCAGCAAGATCTTGATGAGCAATCTTTTGTCTCAACCACACAGGCCTGAGAACAGGAGCGAGTACTCAGTTACTTTGAGTCTTAACTTCTTAGCCACCTGCAAGCTTGACTTCCTCTGAGCTTCTCTTCTGTTACCTGGTTCTTATGCACTGTATGCTTTCTTCTAGTGCCCTTGAAGCCATCAGTTCCTTCTCTTTTTCTTCAGCTGTGTCCTCTCAGAGGTCCCCTTATTTCATCTTCTCTGAGATGACATTTCTGATACCTGGTCAACACCTACAATTATACATGTTCTGTCTCAGGATATCATTTAACTATCAGCAAAAGCTTTCTTTGTTGATGCAGCAAAGTTGTGAGTACCTATGAGGGGCACTCATGCACTCCTAGCTTTCAAACTCTGGGATATTTTGATGATGTTCTTTTCCTAATTGATCACTAGACAAGTTCAGATATCGATAATTTCATCTTTGTTATAACATTCATATTTACTTCTCACTTTATTATCTGCCTAATCATTCTACAACTAGACAAGTGTCATTTCTTGACTAAACATTTTTCTTTAAATTTTATTTCTGTCTATAGTTTACACTTAAGGCAGTCACTTGAATTATAGACATGATGATACCACCTTATACAAAGCTACCCAAAAGTAGTTTCTTTCTTATCCTCCTCCTACCTGCAACCCACTCATTGGATCCTCGCATCACACCTTTCTTCCTCCACTCTCCAATCAGGCTCTAACTTTTTATTGACCACTTGTATTTGGGAGCTAGATTCAAGTAGCATCACTTTGTTTGTGTAAGAATCTGCTTTTTAGGGGTAACTACATCTTGAGAACCAGTATTTAGCATTACAATACAAGCAGCACCAGACCAATCCACTACAACAATGTATATTCTCTTCCAGCTAAGCCAGTCCTTTCATAGACCAACATTTTGAAGTTTCACTTCAAACTCTACTGAAATTAAGTTGGCTTTGTTGGTTTGTTCTTTTTATTTGTTGTTGGTTTTTGTTGTTTGTTTTGTTTTTTTGCTTTGTATTTGTCATTTCTTCTCTGAGTTGCTATTTTTAAAAAGCCTAAAGTATTAGGAAAATATAATTGAAGGATCAAAGTCAAGACAAGAAGAATGTTGTAAATAATAACACGAAGATTAATGTTATGAGGCTAGAGAGATGGTTTAGCAGAATATTGATTATTGTTCTTTTAGAGGACTGGGTTTGGTCTCAAGTACCCATATGGTAGCTCGCAACCAGTTGTAACTCCAGTTCCAGGGGATGTGATACCCTCTCTTAACTTTCTCACGCTCTTGAATGCATGTGGTGAACATAAACTTGCCCAGGCACGCACGCGCATGCACACACACACACACACACACACACACACACACACACACACACAGATAAATTAATGACTCTTTAAACTTTATTTTTTAAAAAATTTAGCATTGCTAAGTTATCATCTAAAGGAGGACAGAAGATGTTCATGCAGATATGTAGATGTCCTCTTAGAACTAGTGATAAGCATCTAGAGATTGGCACAATACTGGAAACTGATGGGGAAACATATCTTTACATAAACTGGTATTTCTCACCTTGTTGGATATAAGAATAATAAAAGCTAAGTCAATTGAGGAATAGCTCAGGATTCTATTTTTATTTGCTAAATAAAGCAGTCACTAAAATATTATGTTTAAAACATAGGTAGGCGTTTGTCATTTATTGTGTTTCATTCACTTATAAATGTTCACAACCTATCAGTAGGTGCTGAAATCTCTATAGCTTGAATATAAAAATGGAACCTTTCAAAGAGCTATTTTTCTCAACACCAGATATTAAAGTCTTAGACTGCCAATTCTAAAAATGCTTGAACATTACTTACTTGTTTTACAAATATTTTATGTAACATGTAAAAAATGACATTTATTAGCTTCCTAGTTATTTTTCTATATCACAGTGAACAGTGTAAGCCAGGAAGGGAAGTAAAGAATTGTATTTGAAATCTAAAAAGGCTACAAATAATTAACCTAGAAGAAAACAGCCAACAGAAAAGAGAACGAGAGAAATAAAAGAGTGAAATTAAACTGTGGTAGCAAGCTAACTGGATGCATTCAAAAAGACTCACATTTCCTCTTTTAGTGGCTGTCTTATCTTAACTATCTAAAAGTACCATTTTAAAATTAATTAGGAAGCATAAAGAAGGTTTGTAATCTCGGCGGAGATTGAAAATTTTGTTTTCATTCTTGTAATTATGAAGAATAGAGATACATTTAAGTTTTAGTAAAAATAAGTGGTCGATAAAAACATAGTTTCCCACCCCTTCTTTAACCCATCACTGATTATATGTGAAGTGTCTATTCTTAATATTTTTCAATTGTAGGTGCTAGGCCAACTTATAACTGCATAGTTGAAGAATCTAGCATTAGAAATAAGAAGGCATAAATATGAACTCAAGTTTCTATCCATTTTAGCAGCATGAGCCTTATTAATTTGCTAAATCCTGAAATTCTTTTTTTATTCACTTATCAAAGGAGATCATAACCTTAAAGATATTTTTCCTTTCATTTTAAAAATTGTAAACCCTTTCTGAGAATACTTGAATGAAAGGCCACTATGTAGCTCATACCATGTGAATTATCTAACTCAGGTTTTACCAGGCCACCCACTATGTTCATTGAAGTCTTTTTCATCTCCTCTATTTCTGAAGTCTTGAATGCCATATGATATCTATCTACATGGAGGTGAACTGTACTCACAAAATTATTTCTCTGTAGATCTCAGAGACAGCTTGATATCGTGTGAGTCAGGTATTACTGTAAAGCTTCGTGACTCAAAAGAGAAGAAAGCTGCTCATTATGTCAATTACATTTATGGGAAGCAAGGGAACCCAGATTCCCATCCCTCTTGTGAATTCTTTCAGTGAATTAAATTATGAGTAGGCAGACCTGTTTAATTAATGGAGTGCATAGCAACTGGGAACCATGTGGTCTGCTCACACAGAAATCATCACATCATGCTACAGAGATGTTTTGGCTCGAATCTGTCAAAGAAGACTCTATGTGGCATTCAATTTTGAAGAGAAGAGAATCTCACCATTATAATGGCTGTAAAACACATCAACAATCCTCGAATTTGTCATTGTAGAATGTGATTAGAGAAGTTCAATAAATATATTTGAGTAGAAGAAAATAGTTTACACACTTACAGTGCATGCCAACAGTATACATTATCTTCTGGGTAATCTTGGCTAACAAGTACCTGTACTGAATACAAAATATGTATAAATGTAAAATAAAGTCTGTTAGATATAAAAGTAGTTTGTGCCTTCTTGGCATGGCTGTATTTTATGATTGAGTGTGATTAGATAAAAGAAAATAATACGTATCACTTTGGAATATTCCTGTTTCTAACTGTCCAAAAATTCAATTTAGTAAATGATTATTGAGTTTATGTTTTATGCAAAACATATTTTTAGGCATCTTCTGTACACAGCTGAGAAGACAACTTTGTCTGGGCACATTAAATATAATAGGAAAAAATATAAATCCTTACAAATCTACATGATCAGTATCTTAACAGGGATTTCTTTTGCAATATTCCATGAAAATATGAATGTAGAAGCAATTATTTCTATCAAAGTGATGGATGATGGAGTCAAGAGCCAAGAAAAACTATACAGTATATAAATAAATATACTTATGTTGAGGCTTGGAGTCATACAATTAGTATCTCATTTCTGGTAAAAACTGAGCCCACTTTGGGTGGTGACTGGATATATAGCCATGAAGAAACACTAAGACATAGTTTAGAAAATTCACATTATTTCTGTTATGAGTACACACTGAGATGTTTTCAGCAAGTGTGGCAAGAAAATACTTCCTTTGTAGAGTCAGCTGTCTCATCTCATCCTGTTGGAGAAATAAGGCATTTATTAAAAGACAGCATTCATTAAAAGGATATTGGTGTGGAATATGAAGCAGAGAAAGAAGGAAGTATTGATGTTGACAGTTGGTATGGAGAAGGCAAACCAATCATTGACGTAGTTTAACCAGTTTGCTGTGCTTGTTGGACGATTCCTCTTATTTGAGGGGTAACCATTTCTCTGTTATCAGCTGTGTCATTCAATGACACTATCTCTAGTTCTCCTACAACTGAAAAATACTGGTGATAAAGGACAAGCAAATTTTTTGTTGCCTCCAAGAACATGCTCTCCCAACCGCCCCATCCACCTTCTCATCCACCCACCCTCACCTAACCCTCCCACATTCTCCTTTCCTGGAGCATCAAGTCTCTCCCACTGAGGCCAGACAACATAGTCCTCTGCTACATATATGCCAGGGGCCGTGGACCAGCCCACATATGCTCTTTGGTTGGTGGCTTAGTCTCTGGGATATTCCAGAGGTCTGGGTTAGCCAATGTTGTTGATCTTCCTACGGTGTTGCCATCTCCTTCAACTTTCAGCTTCTTCAGTCCTTCCCCTAACTCTTCCATAGGGGTCCCTGACTTCAGTCCAATCGTTAGCTGTAAGTATCTGCATCTGTTTTAATGAGCTGCTGATAAGAGTCTCTCAGAAGGCAGCCAGGCTAGGCTCCTTTCTGCAATCACAGCATGGCATCAGTAATAGTGTCAGGGTTTGGTTCCCACCCATGACATTTTGTATTCTTTCATGAACAAGATGTCTCAAAAAATGGTGGTCAATTTGCACAGTCAGCAGAGACAAAAAGTGGTAGTGCAATTGTTGCTGTACAGAAATGAAAAGTGTGAATGGTTTGCAGGGATAAAGAAGTGAACAGATCCTGAAAGCAGAATAACAGAAGGGTCCCATATTTAGGAGATTATGATTTTTGATTTATGGCTAGTGGGTAATTTAAAAAATTCTACTAAGATGATCATTGCAAAGATACTTATAGCAGGAGAAATGTAAAAAAAAAAATCCTTTGTCTTAGTTAGGGTTTTATTGCTGTGAACAGTTACCATGACCAAGGCAACATTTGTAAGGATGGCATTTAATTGGTCCTGGCTTACAGATTCAGAGGTTCAGCCCATTATTGTCAAGGCAGGAACATGGCAGCGTCTAGGCAGTCATGGTTCAGGAGGAGCTGAGAGTTCTACATCTTCATCTGAAGGTGACTATAGAAGAAGGACTTCCAGGCAGATAGGAAGCAGGTCTTAAAGCACACACCCACAGTGACACACTTCCTCAAAAATTGCCATAGCACTCCAACAAGTCCACATAAGTCCACACCTTCAAATAGTGCCACTCCCTCAGCCAAGCATGTTCAAACCATCACATTCTTTCATGGCAACAAGAGGTGACAGATTGTGGTAATGATGAAAGAGCAATTTGTTCCATTTCTGCAAGTCAAAATAACTTACCCAGAAGCATCGTGAATATATGAAATATTTAAGATTGACTTTTGAATATCAGCAACATGCCCAATTATGCATTTGTGTTTGTACACATGCGTATAAGTTGTTATATTCCCATAGGTATACTGACACATTTTAAAAAGTATAAAATGTTTGTATAAATGTTTTAAAAAATTCTTGAAATATATAAAAGTTTAAGATATTTTATTATCTTTAAAGAGCAGCATATCCTGCCTGCTCTTCCTCTTTGTTTAGTTATCTGTTTTAATTGTCCTCTAGTGGACATGTAAAATATTTGTGATGATGCTAGAAACTTAAGTGAATATAATCCCAGGCAGTGATGTCATTTCTTCTGTGTCCAAGGCAGTGTGGGCAGGTAGTTAGAACTTCACATGCTATGGGGAATGGATCATGTTTGGTAGAAATCCTTCATTCCTTTGGATGCCTAGAACTTCAAATGACCCTTCTGATTAAATATACTTTTCATAAGAAGGAGGTGAGAGGTATAAAGGGGAGGGATAGAGAAGGGAAGAGAAAGAGGGGATAGGAAAAGAAGGAAAGAAGGAAGAAAGGAAGAATGGAAGGGAGGGAGTGTTAGTTTGTTCTTCTTCCTACAGTGTAAGGTGAGTTCAGAGAACCCAACCCAACCCATTCCAAGAAAATATTTCTTTAAACTCTGCATATGCGACAGCAAGCAAAATTTAGAAGTCATTCTACCAAAATTCATGACATTCCTGGTACAGAGTAAGTAATGCAATGCTCTGTGTCTTGCAGTAATGGACAGGCCAGGTTATCATTGTGTAGGCTGTCCATGTAGGTTAAAGTCACTCATCATTTGAGAGCTGGGTTTTCAGATGACCTATGCAGGTTTTTGGTGATTCTCTGAACTTTGGAACATGTATGATACATTTTTTCCTGTTTATCTTGGCTAAATAATTTCTTTTGTTATAATAAAAAATCATGGTCAGTAAAGTATTGGCCTGTAGGACAGGCATTCCAGACCTCTGAATTTAAAATTTCTAAGAACAACTTTATGTGAATGATGAGTCTTTTAAAAAAAAATAATAAACCTAGAATATTTTGTGACAGATACTATTACATGGACGTGTGTGTGTGAATGTGTGAGTATGTAGAATATGTATAGAGTAAGTGTGGGTGTGTGGAATAAATATGTGTGGTGTATTTATGAGTGTGTGTGGATTTTGTGTGTATGGAGTATGTGTGTATGGAGTGTGTCTGTCTCCTATTGCTCTTGAAAGTGTTAAGTAATAAATTCATGTATTTTAAAATGTATTGTAACAATCTTGAGGTACAATGTCTTATAAATTGAAATATAATTCAACAGTAGTTTATTTTGATCCAGTCTAATATAATTTTATGGATTTCTAATAGTTATTATTTTTTGTATTTAAAATAGATTCTTGTCTCATATAATACACCCCAACCAGTATTCCCTTCCTATACTTTTATGAACCCCCTTTCACCTCCTCTTTCCCATAGACTCCCTTCTCTTCCCCCTCCATGTTCCAATCAGAAAAGGGAGCGCCTCCAAGAGGCAACATCCAAACACAAGAGAATAAGATACAATAGGACAAAGTTAAAGCTCTCATATTATGGCTGGACAGGGCAACACTATAGGAGGAAGAATCCCAAGAGAAGAATATTTTTTTAAAACAACATGGTTCTAAAAGCATTATTTTTGGCCTGAATAATTTTAAAAGTTAAAAACATTTTAAAATTTAATGATCTCTTCATATGTATTTGGAAATTTTTCCACTTTAGAATATCACTTACATCATGTGAATGCCTGGATTGAGTTATTTATTGCATTTTTTCCTCATTCATCATAGAGATGAGTGCCCATAAAGAATGGCACCTGCTTCTTTGCTAATTACCCTAATATCTCAGAAAGTACAAAGCATTCTCATATCTTTTAATTACTATAATTCAGATAGAAATCAGAACTTTCTTTTCCCATCATTCTTTAGTTTATGAGAAATAAAACTTTATTCTGACAGAATAATTTTCATTATTATCACAGCAATTTTCTTGTAGTGGTAGTTTTATAATCGTAACTTTCATGAAAATACTATTATTACAATTTAGCTTCATGTTTACCTTTTCATGCAAATGCCCACTTATCACCATGTTGCAGGCAAGGTGATCTTACTGGATGGTTTTAATCAAAGTTGAATAAATATGTCTAAGACAAAAACAATTACAAATTTGAATTTGTGGCTGAAATTACAATAATACAATAAATTATACACTTAAAAACATTAAGGATAATGATTTAACTAAATTCTGTCATTTGCCTAGCAGCAACTATAAACATGAAGGCTAGAGATATTTAATAACACACACACACAGACAGATACACACACACAAACACACATACACAGACACACGCATACACACAGACATACACACATACACACACAGACACATACACAAACAGAGACTCATACACACACACGCACGCACACACACACACACACACACACAGCCATACCCCTAGCTACATGGCTGTTTACTCCAAGCAAGAAGACAATAGAGAGAGTTCCGAGTAAACTACTGCTCTCACTCTCTCGTGGGGTTTAATGATTAATGTTACTTGTCAAATTAGTAGTGTGGGTGTAACACTAACTATGGGGCATGCCTGTGGATAGATCTTTGATAGTACCTCGTGGATGGGCAAAGTGTAGGCACTGCCTTCTGATAGCAGCCCAGATATAAAATGTTTCAAAGAAAAAGCTATGCTCCTTTTTTCCTGCCTAATTCCACTCCTTTCTATGTGCATATATTCTCATGATTGCCACTGTGTTGCCATCTTTTGATAGCATTGGAAACCAGATTTGTAGGACTGTCACTGTGGCAAGAAGCCCCACACCTCTCCAGTCCCTCTACACTGAATTGGAATTGTCAAGGCCTCCAGCATTGTTGACTGATCAGATACCAGATTCTGAGTATCTCACGGAAATAAGCAGCCACTGTTGGACTACCCAGCCTGGGTTATATAAGCTTATTTCTTAAAACCCTTTTATGTGGAGTTCCTTGATCCACTTAGACTTGACCTTAGTACAAGGAGATAAGAATGGATCAATTCTCATTCTTCTACATGATAACTGCCATTTGTGCCAGCACCACTTGTTGAAAAAGCTGTC
>NC_034608.1:26439036-26462871 GCF_900095145.1 Mus pahari | reverse complement strand
TTTTTTTTTTTTTTTTTTTTTTGTCCTGCCGAAGTCAATAGAGAGGAATGAGGGAGAAGGCTTGTCTTTGAACAGCCATACATACTGCAGTTTCATGGAAGGGGGTGACTGGTTTCCTTCTCTTAGGGTAAAGCTTGAGAATAGTTGACTTTGAAGTTGGTATAAATACCTTAGAAACTGAAAAGTAAATTGGATTAAGTTAAATTGCAGAGAAATGGAACATTTCCCATGTTTTATATATAAGGAGTGAAAAGCTTAGAACAAAAATAAAGGGTGACAGGGCCGTAGGGCAATAAAATCAAACCACAGTACCATGTTTGGGAAGGATGGTATTTCAGGCAGATGGCTCATCCAGTCTGCTCAGTCCCCTTTCAATTAGAGTTCATTACTCTTCATGATGCATTTGATTGCTCTCAAATGCTGAGCAAATGTACCATGAACGGAGCGGCTCTATCACTTTCGGCCAGCCACTAAAGCTTCTCCGGTGTAGCTTCTTCGAAACACTTTGTGGTCTCTCAGGATAGAGTGAAGGGTCAGGAGAGGCACGCACTCAGAAGCTTCTGACCTAGAAAGAACTAGAAATGTGACTGGTTAGAATCAACACAAGCAACGGAGAAAACACTAAATGCACACACCCACATGCCAAGTTTGCCCACTGCAGGAAAACCCAGAACTCCAGTGGGTAGATGGCCAGTTTCAATCCTGTTTTTCCTTAGTGGTTCCTTTCCTGTATGCTCACTAAACAGAACATAAGTATATATATATTCTCTCTTTAAAATATGCAGAGTCAACCGCAAAGAATTTCTCTTTACTTTTCAAATTCTAGGAGGTCCTAACCCAGTCACTGTGTCGCTTATGTTCTGTTGCTATAACACACAGAGGTGAGGACGCAGTGAGGGTGAATGCTTTTGTAGAAGCAGTAGACAGGGGTGCTGATAGGCAACCCTTATACTAGCTCTTCAGTTTCTATTAGCTGATCTAAACAACTGTCCATGACTGTCCGGGTAACTGAGTAGAGTTACTTTCAACTATTTTCATCAAGTATGTTCACATGGGACTAGGATTGGATTCACATTTTTAACATATCTTTTCAAGGATATGGAAATGTTACTAAGTCAGTAGGTTGTTCAGCTAGCATAAAGGAAGTGTCAGGTCTCATGTCAAGCACTACATAAAACAAGTCATGGTGGGTCGTGCTTGGAATCCCTGTACTAAGGGACTAAAAGCATATCAGATGTTCAAGGTTACCCTCATCTTTGTAAAGAATTCAGTGCTGGGGCTGGAAAGATGGCTCAGAGGTTAAGAGCACTGACTGCTCTTCCAGAGGTCCTAAGTTCAATTCCCAGCTACCACATGGTGGCTCACAATCATCTGTAATGAGATCCCATGCCCTCTTCTGGTGTGTCTGAAGACAGCTACAGTGTAGTGTACTCATATACATAAAATAAGTAAATCTTAAAAAAACAAAAATAGAACTCACTGCCAGCTTGGTCTATCTTACTTCAAAAAATAAAATAAAGGCAATATAATATAACACAGTGATCAATCAATGTATTCTATATTTAAGCAGTTATGAATTTTATAACATAGAGATTGTGTATAATTAAATAAACCATCTCTAATACATGGTTAACTGATATGAAATATATTTATATTCTCTCTCTGCCTCTCTCTCTCACTCTCTCTGTCTCTGTCTTTCTCTGTCTGTCTGTCTGTCTCTTTTCCTCTGTCTGTCTGTCTGTCTGTCTGTCTGTCTGTCTGTCTGTCTCTCTCTCTCTCTGTGTGTGTGTGTGTGTGCCTATTCCTGTAGCTCCTATTAATGATGGAGCAGTTCATCTCCTTCAGGCTACCTACACTGAATTTAGCACAGAGCACATGCAAATTCTAGTTAAATTTTTACTCATATGAGAAGGTTCACAGTAATAATTATCTTCCCCTATCGAAGTAATTACTGCACACTACCATGACTGTAGGAAAAGTTTTCTGTCCTTATGATATTGCAAATTCAATGAAGTTTTCTTTTCTCAATAGACTTGTTTAAGCCTAAACAGCTCCTCGCTGATTTTCCTTTCTATTGTTGTGTGTTCAATCTGAAGATTATCCTTGAAACTGGTTGTATAAGTTTTTCTCTTTAGTTGCTGTGATAAATTACTATAACCAAAAATAACTTAAGGATGAAAGGAATTTTAGTTTATAGTTCCAAAAGGGTCGAAGTCCCTAATGATAGGGATGCTGTGGCGGCTGGAGCCGGAAGCTACCTGATCACATTTTCATCTACAGGTGATGTGGCTAGAGATAGGGGTTTTGGATGAAGCTATAAATCCTCAATCTGTCCCCAGTGTAATTCTCTCAGCACTGCTGTACTGTCTAAATGTTCTATAACCTTCCTAAATAGTGCCAACAACTGGGGACCAAGTGATCACATGGAGATAGTTCTCATTTAAACTAGAAAAGTAGGTAAAATCTTAGAGTAAGTGGATATTATTCCCCACAAGTGAGATGCATCAGCCCTGTCCCAAGGGTGGCGCGGAGTTGACTGCTTAGTCTCACACCAGATGAGTCCTGGACTGTTGTGTAGCCACAAATCTCACCGGAAGAAATCTTGTGGCTTTTATGTTTTAAAATTTACCTTTAAACACAGACCAGGCCTTTGCCCACCAGTCTGGTATCTAATCCATTTTTACTTTTTCTCTTGTTTGTAAATGCAGGCTGGACTACATTGAAGGTTTTAACCAGGACTATTGAAAATGACCTCCAAGGTTTTTCAGTAACTTGTTCCCTTTTGTATGTTCTAGCCTTCAAGCATCCACTCAATCCAACCTATTGTTGAGCTCCCTGCAAAGCCAGCCTTCATTTTAGTCATCTCTAGTCATCACTAGTCACCACTAGTCATGTAGTCTTCCTTCAGGATGCACAACCATGTTAAGCCTCCTTTTCTGTTTAAATGCTGACACCTGCCCTCCACTCCTTGGCTGGATACCTACTGTGTTGTCTTTTTTTAAAGCCATGAACTATGGTTGCACAAACACTCTTCTCATTAACCACAGTTTTGCTGTTGTCCAATTAAGCTCCTCATTGCAGTAACAATCATGTCAGAGTCTGACTAGGTGCTTTGTGCTGTCTCTCACATCTTTGTTTAGCCCTTTGTTTCTTAGTAAGACATCATCTTGAAAGTTGCTGACACTATTATATGCAATCACAACAGAGAAAGTGTACAAGGGTGCCCACCCCAGGGTGAAGACATTGTTTGCAGTACAGCCATTAATAATACTACCCATGAAGCTGATTCAAAGGCCAGCATCTTCCTGACCCTATGTATGGGGAAATCAAGCAGGTCAGGATATTTGTTTTGAAAGTTCTAAGTAGCCCTACTGTATCCTGCAGTGTCTCATCAAACAAAAGCCATCCAGCAGGAGAATAAGGATTCAAATGTATAAGATGAAAGGATGTTATGACATTAAAATAAAACAGACATCTTATAATAACAAAGAAACTGAAACAGTCATATTTAAAAGAAGAAACAATCATGAAATCTCAATAAAAACAAACCAACAAACAAACCAAGATGGAAGCTTGTTTGTAGATTTTCATGTGATTTGGTAGAGATATAGCCCTGACTGGTGCAGTATTTGTTACATTCTTTTTATGGTTATTTTTTGAGAATTTCATGCATGAGGACTGATTTTCAGTATGTCTACCTCTCCCTCTCTCCTGAAGAATCCTCTCTCACCCTTCTACTCCCTCTCCAATTCTTGACCCCCTCTTTAATTATTACACTCTCTTTCTCTCTCTCTCTCTCTCTCTCTCTCTCTCTCTCTCNCACACACACACACACACACACACACACACACACACACATAGATACAGCCTGCTGAGTCCATTACAGATTCACATTAATCAGTCTGCTCAGTCTCACTTAAAGGATCATCAGACAGATGGCTGTAATGTTTTGGTAAAGTCCGACTTTAGAAAAACTACACAAGTTAGGAATGTCATGAGTAAGTGTCCTTGGAATTCTCTCCCTTAAGAAATGGATAGTGAACTACCTCTGCCCTTGAATCCTTAATAAAAAAAATGCTATCTGTAATTTCTAGGGATTTGTAATGCTCTTAATTTAGTCATGACCAAAAGAATTCTATATTTTGTATGTGGTCCTGTTATTAGCACTGTTAACCGGTGTACTGGTAAGTTATGTGCTAGGGTTGGGTGTGGAGCCCATTAGTTCCCTGTGGATTCAAAGCTCTAACCATCAGATGTCTTCATTGTTTATAGTGCTGGTAACTCAACCTTCAAGTGTTGCAGGTCATGTTTTTGTCATTGCTGTCTTGAAGTGTTCATGCCCATAGAGTTCATGGCCATTCATACCGTCATTAGCCTTTTTCTGTATGCAATAGTGACTGTGACACTCTTCAGTGCTTTGAAGATCTGGAGCTCCATCCACAAATGATAGGTTAATGTAAGCATCACACAGTAAGGATATGCCTAGAGACATGAGAATGCCCGTGAATTAGTACACAGCCTATAAGACTCACTTCTCTCCATCCACCATGTGGATTTGGGAAATGGACCATAGGTCATCAGTCTTGTCAGCAAGTTCCTCTACCCACTGAGCCACATTAAAATGTTTTTAAAAGTAGATATTTGTACAAGTAGTCTAGTGTTTGAAAATAAAATGGTATTTGTTTTAAAAAAAAAAACAAAAAAAACAGAGAAGGTAAGATCTAATACAGCTTGTTTAAACCAAATCGTGAAGGGGTAAAAGGATATGAGAACAGCTGTGATTTTGTTGATATAGAAAATATTAGGTTGATTGTTCTGTTGCATAAACAAGGCCATAAACACTCTCATGCTCAGACTTGAAGTTTCTGTTCTCTTGAGAGATGGGCCTCAATTTGATCCCCCACAGACCTTACTTAAGCTTAGGTTTAAGTAAGATTTGTTCAGTGAACATTTCGATGGGCTTTAAAAGCCTTAACTTCCTCTTCAGATTTCTACCAGCAATTTGGAGAAATAACACAACCTTTCATAATTATATTTTTATCTCTTTATTTCCTAAAAGAATTTATTGTATTTATTGTATTTCCTTTATAGTGGGAATTGTATTACTTTAAAACCATTTAAAACAATAGGTCAAAAACTAGAACAACTTAAATGACATATTTTGGTCTGATTCATTTTAATAGGGATTTCATTATGTTTACTAAGAATGCATGGCTTCCATGGCATCTTCATTATTGTCTTATATTAGAATTAAGGATAATTAATTACACTATTGTCCACTTTGAAATGACATTCCTTCTTGATACAATCATTAATAAAATCAATTTAAAGGTAAAGTTTATGTAATATTACTTTTTAAGTGATACAAAATTCAAATATTTTCCAAAGGTGTTTCTGATTTTGAGAGTAATTTTAAACATAAGATTTGAGACTGGAGGTGATGGCACATGACTTTAATCCCAGCATTTGAAAGAGAGAGAGTCATGTAGGCACCTGGAGTTCGAGGCCAGCCTGGTCTACAGAATGAGTTCTAGGACAGCCAAAGCTACACAGAACCTTGCCTTGAAAAACAGTAACAAACGAACAAAAAATTGTAAAACTTGTCATACTTAAGTATACTAGGCAGTTAGGATTCGGATGTACCTTTATATGTAATATATTCAGACATACATTAAAGAGTATATAGATAATTTATAAAACTCTAAAATGTGCCTGCCTTTCCCCTTTCACATCTCCCTTAGAAACTGATCTTGCTGGAACATAAATACTGGCAAAGCTCTATAAATAAGGATTGTTTTAAAGCACGGTAATGGCAAACTTCCGAAACATGCTTAACAACAGAGCGGTTAACTGAGTGATATTGCAAGGAGTGGTAGACCACTGGGTATGTATTCTAGAAACTAAGGATGATATGAGAGGCAGTTCAAGAAAACCTTGTCAAAAGCTCTGTGAAATGCTTCATGCTCACAGTCATTCAAAGCCAAACTCCATAGGCCAGATTTAATTAGGGAAGATGACTCTAGCTCTCCATGATGTTTGGTTGGAGAGAAAAGGCTAGGCAAATAAAACGACACCAAAATATTACTGTGTAGAAACGAGTGCTTCTTTTTGAGAAACACTAAGATTTGATTAGATGAGTTGCATTTAGGTCTTATGCCTTTTCACATACTCATTTGATCTTATTGAATATTTTATTGAAGTTCATCGTAATATAATATTAGCTGAGCAGAGTGTTTGTATGCTGATTTGATTGAAGCACTTTTTTTTTTTTGACACAGAACAATACATTCTGAAGAGAATTTGAAGATAGTGTGATTGGAATGGCTTTGCCAACTACATGTACTAGGTGTGGTTATATTTTAGTGCTTGTACCCTGAGTTATTGTCTATTCTCAGTAAAGAAGAAAAACATCAAGAAGGTCATCCAACACAGCTCTGTGGTGCAAAGAGATGAGACAGCTATATGTTCAAATGCCTTTAATATGTATGTGACTTGGCCAATCTTCTCTAACTTACACATTAGTAAGAACAATGCCGGCTGATGTTTATAAGTATCATATATGTAGTTCCTACTTTTAATGTTTATTTTCAATTACTGTCTCAATTTCCACTGTTTGCTGATGCTAAGAAGCAACTGCTGTACAAGGACACATGATTCAAAATCATTGTTTTTTAAAATTTGCCTCCTTCCTTACTCAGCTGACAAAAAAACTGAAAAAGTGTCTTTCACCATTGCAAGTTTGCCTCCATTTAAGACTCAGATGTATGCAGCTGTTTTCTCAATACAAGAAGAAATACAAGAGCCTTAGATTTGTTCTTTCAG
The DNA here is from genome assembly GCF_900095145.1 of Mus pahari. Taxonomy (NCBI): domain Eukaryota; kingdom Metazoa; phylum Chordata; class Mammalia; order Rodentia; family Muridae; genus Mus; species Mus pahari. Next base: position 26,456,049 of record NC_034608.1, on the reverse strand, counting down.
TAAAGAATTTCATTTATTTTCTATTTTTGAAAAATCTTCAAATATTAATTTGTTCTCCCTCTTTTTGAATAAGGGCAAAATCTGATGTAGTGTATCTTATTGAGCTATCTTAAAGTAAAGTCATAGTCTATGCCACTTTTGGTGGGTAACTATTCCCTATTAAAGAATATGGTCTTGTAAATATTAACATTTAAATGAGCTACCAGAATAAAGTAAAAAAAACATGGATTGGCAGTTTCTTTATACAAAGATGTCTTATTTAGGCTTTCTGTTACTGTGATGAAACACAATAAGCAGAGAAAATTTGGAGAGAATGGCTTTATTTTAGCTTAAAGCTCATAGCACATCATCATTCAGAGAAGTCACATCAGAAATTCAAGTCAGGAACATAGAGACAGTAACTGAAGCTGAAGACATGGGGAGTGCCTTTTACTTGCTTGTAACCCTTGGGTTGCTCAGCTTGTTTTCTTATATCTTCCAGGACCACTTTTCCAAGGTGGGAACTACACACAATGGGCTGGGCCCTCTATTTCAACTACTGATTAATGGAATGGTCCACAGGCTTGCCACAGGGCATTCTTTTTATTTTTATTTTATTTATTTATTTATTTATTTATTTATTTATTTATTTTGGTTTTTTCGAGGCAGGGTTTCTCTGTATAGCCCTGGCTGTCCTGGAACTCACTTTGTAGACTAGGCTGGCCTCGAACTCAGAAATCCAACTGCCTCTGCCTCCCAAGTGCTGGGATTAAAGGCGTGTGCCACCATGCCCACAGGGTATTCTTATGAAGACATTTTCTCAACTGTTTTCATCTTTTCAATAGCTTGTGTCAAGTTGACAAACAAAACCAACAGGACAAAAAGTGAAAATTCTGATTTTGAAAATACACATTTTTCTTCTAAATGAAGGTGAGCTTTAAGTAACAGAACTGGTGAGACAGCTCAGTAGATAAAGGCATATGCTGCCAAGCCTGACAGCATGAGTTGGAACACATATGATGAAAAGAAAAACCAAATTTCTGTAAGTTGTCATATTATTTCCATGCCTGTGCCTTGAGCCCCTTCTCTGAATAAATGTTTTTTAAAGATATATATATATATATATATATATATATATATATATATATATATATAATCTTTGTGAAATGAGAACCTTTCTAACACCTCTCTATAATAAGTTGTCACTGAGAAAAAAGTAGCCTTCAGTGAGCATTGCTGGATGGTGGAAGTAACAGGAGTAAGTGAACAATGCAGACTTCCAAGAGGAGGAGTGAATTTCACACACACATAAAGAATATAGCTTCAAAAACTTGGAAGAAAACCCAAAGAGATACATGCAATTAGTCAATAAGTAAGTTTTGGAGGAAGAATATTCTGGGGTGCCATTTTAGTTGGTATATGGTCTGAGAAAGTAGGGTCCTTAACCACTGTCACATCTTGCTTCCACTCTTATCTAATTAATAGACAGGTAATTATCAGATGGTTTTCTATGTCAGAAAAAAATAGTAGAATGCCACCACACTCTAGTGTCCCAGTGGAAAGTGGAAATTATTATGATGCCTGTTACTTACTACTAGGGGACCAGGTCAAACCACATTTAATAGCCCTTGTTGGATGCTGTCATTTTAATTACTGTTTCAATATATTTTAATATGTCAATTGCTAACTATTTATGATCAGGTAAGGTTATTACTATACACAGAAACACAGAGGTTGACTGAAGTCAGTAGTCCACATACATGGGTTTAAAAGGTAAATAAATATGCAGGGAGAGAGAAAGTGTGTGTGTGTGTGTGTGTGTGTGTGTGTGTGTGTGTGTGTGTGNGNGAGAGAGAGAGAGAGAGAGAGAGAGAGAGAGAGAGAGAGAGAAGTAACAGTGATAAAAAGACAAAAGTGGAATTAAAATATACATAAGGGATGTGGAAAAGGTAAGTTTAGGTAGGCAGATGGATTCAGTGAAAGGAGTAAGAGGGATGGATCATGTGTGCGCTTTGCTCTTCTAACAGCATTTTAGTGGCAAACTAATCAGGTGCCTTGTTGAGTGAGGATCGCTGTGGGCTGAAAAACACCTAAGTATTCCCAATGTGGTTGAAGTTAGGAGCTTAAGAACAAGGCATCTTAGTAAAGGCAGGACCGATCATATGAGAGTAAGTGAGGAGCATCAGCAAGGGAGGCTCAAGTGCATCCAAGCGCTACAGTTCTGCTCTGAGTCAGCTGCTGAGTCACTGAAAGCGTCTGAGTAAGAGACACAGCCCAGCTCACGCTGCCACCTTGTTTTGTTTTACACTCTGATGGTGCTTCCACATCAGGACTTCTTCCAAAATTCATAGAATGAGCTATATCAGACTCCAGCATGGACTTGGATTGACAATGACTGTAACTGTGGCAAATGTACAAAGGTGCGGCGTGTTGGCACCGGGAACCTGTGCTTGTGGGGAAAGTGAGCGTGCGGAAGGAACCCTATCCTCTCTACACAATTTTGCAATAATCATAAAACTTACCTAAATATGAAGATGATTTGAAAAAGCAAAGCAAAACAACAGTAAAACCCAAGTCAACCATTACTTTTCAGACAGTGAAGTATAATGAGAAGTACAAAAATCAGAAAGACAAAGACCACACCTAGCCCAGGTGAGCAAAGCTGGGACCTTCCGTGAGGTAGTAGACATAATTTTCCATGAGTATGATATTCGGGGTTGACTTTGATGATGTACATGCGGTAGCAGACTGAGTTGTACAGGACAGTTTTTGGTAATAGGAATTACTCAGATTTTTTTTGGTCTAGAAATCTTAAAATTTTAAGATAGCCTTTGCAAGATGGAGAGTTTAGAGAAAGATAGTGTTTAGGATGAAGACAGTAAAGCCAGACTGGGGGAGTAGAAAAGGTGCCCTCGCACTCACATTGATGTTAATTTAAACAGAGCTATGGTTAGGATCAGAAGCTTCAAGTTGGGCATGACTAGGTGCAAGGTTGGTGTCTAATCATCTTTCAGCAGCACCAAATTCAAGTTTTTATAAATAGTAGTCAAACAATAAATTGTTACAGGCTGCAAAGAAAGGCCAGTTAGCATGCTGTTCATTTATTGTTCTTCTCCTAACAGAATGTATAGCCCATATTTGCAGAATTAAAATGGTATGAAGGAAGATCATTTATTATATAGGTTTTCTAGAAGCTAAAATAGAACTCCCATATGAATGAAAGTGTTGAACAGGACTCTGAAGACAGACACAATACATTTTCTTTCATGTTTGAAGACCTATAAAAGTATCTGACTGTTGTTTGAATGATTAAGTTAGAGATCTGAGAATGTCTCTCACCGAACAGAATTCAAACTTTAGTTAAGAACAAGCTGAATTCACTCATACATATTTTATCAATGAGAAGAAATGTTGGGTGTGCTGTAAACTTTTCAGTTTGGTACAAAAAAAACCCAAAATGTTTACAAGTACAAAAGAGAAATTCATGTGATTGACTATAGACAACACAAATAAGAAAAAGTGTTTTCAACAACAATGAACGTCTAGTGTAGCTAGTTTTAATATATAGAGAGCAGATACTAATAGATACACCTAAGGGGTTTATTTAGGACAAGGCAAACCAATTAACAAAGTCAAACATCAATGCCTCGAGTTCCTGATGAGTGACATTGGCCTCAATGAAATTGACAGACAGATCAAGGAATGAGAAGAAACCACACAAATATCACCAGGGGATTCCCCACAGATTCTTCTCTACACAGGCCGCATAACAAGACTTTAGCTCATTGCTGTGTGCAAAAGAGTGTGTAATTCAAAATCAGGAATTCATAAGTGACATTACTGTCTAAAAGCTTAATATCAATAACGAAGTAAAAAAGAACTTTTGTATTCCTGCATTCAATACATTTTGAATATTTAATAGCCATGAACAAAAATAGTACATATCTCTTCCTAATAAAGTCCATGTTCTTGTTGGATATGGTGAAAGTTATTAGAATGTGTAAAAGTATTAAATGCTAATATCGGATGACACCCAGAAAAGGGAAGGACACTTGTGGATGGCAGGCACAGCATCCACAAGTTCAGTGAAATGCTGCAAGACAAGGCTTCAGAAGCGGCTTAGGAATAAAGACCTCAAGCTGAATATTACCATATGCAGCCCAACACTAATGGTACAAATCCTGAGAGCTTTGATGCAGAGTGAGGATCACATGACAATGAGCCTGGGCAACATGGTAGGTTTTCCGTATTTGCCATCTGTGGTTTGTGAGATTGCCCTTCCCCTCAGTTTGTTGTGAACCTTAGGTGATATGATGGGAGGCAAATATTTCCATAAGATGCACAGACAGCAAGGACTAACTCTGAGTTTCTATGATTTTTTTTTCATAGAAAAGCACTACCTGTTTTTGAATGATAGTTTAATGTGAACAGATGCATGTGCATGGATTCTGAGTGAGAATGCTCCCAGCATAGCTGAAATTCTAGCTGAAAATTCAAAGCACTTCAAGTACCTGGAAGGTTGAGTCATCCTCTGGGCTACTTTATTTCATGGTGAATGCTACATGAGGAACCTGAGCTCCCTTCATTGCCTTGTTTAGTCACTCTTGATAATAGATATTTCTGAACTCTCATAACATCATGGTGACCTTCAGTCCAGGTACATCCATGGTATTTACATTACAATTAGCTCACTAGATATATGGCAACTTGACACAATCTATAGTGTTTTGGGAAGAAGAAACCTCAATTGAGAGAATGACCCCAGCAGACCTTTCTTTGGGAAAGACTGTGGGGGGCATTTTCTTGATTGGTGATTTTGATAGTTTGTATATGCTTGGTCCAGGGAGTGGCATTATTAGAAGGTGAGGCTCTATTGGAATAGGTGTGTTACTCCGGGTGTTGGCTTTAAGACCCTCATTCTAGCCATCTGGAAGCAAGTATTCTGCTAGCAGCCTTCAGATGAAGATGTAGAACTTTCAGCTACTTCTCCTGCACCTTGCTGGCCTGGGTGGTGCTATGTTCCTGTCTCAATGATAATGTACTGGATTCCTGAACATGTAAGCCAGCCACAATTAAACATTGTCCTTATAAGAGTTGCCTTGGTCATGGCATCTGTTCACAGCAGTAAAACCCTAAGACACTGAATGATGTTAGAGGGCATAATTTAAGAAGGTGATCTTGCGGGAATAAAAAAAAGCAGGCTGAGCAAGCCAGTAGGCAGCATTTCTCCAGGGTCCTCTGCATCAGATCTCGCCTCCAGGTTTCTGCCTTAAGTTTCTGTCCTGACTTTCCTGAATGGTGAACTACAAGAAACCCTTTTCTCTTCAAATTGCATTTTGTCATGAAGTCTTATCCCAATTAAGAAAATCTAACTAAGATACCAGTCATGTCTTATAGTTACCCTTATTTGATCAATTTTGATTTTACCAGGGGATAGATATACATTGAAAAGACACACAAATCTTTGAACCAAGCTCCATGTAAACTCTAGACTTGCTAGAAATGATCTCCAGTATTGAGATAGGAGCTAAGATAAGAAAGGATTTAAATTTCTACCCAATAACATCCCTCCTGAAGCTTCTGCCTTTATCCTAAATTATCATGTAAAATTTTATTTAAGAGAAAGTGGTGTCTCAGTGACAATGAATGGCAGTTTTAAATGCCAAAATCGGTATTCAATCATTAAAATTTGTATCTTGCAAAAGAACTGTTAAGGAAAGGTATGGGGGAGTTCTTAGTTTCCAGTGCAGTATGCCAACATTTCAGTTCTTCTAAGCCAGCACCTGCTTCTCTAGTTTCTGAGCAAAGGAAATATAGTTACAAGAAAGTACCATTCATCAGTGCTCACTGCTAAAAACACAAAGAAAGATTCTACACCTCTTTGAATCTCTTTCAGTGACAACATTCAGTGAAGCTGCTCAGTACTGAAACCGGTGTCTGACAGTCAAATGACGAATTAGGTGTGAGACCTGCAATGACACAGTTTATACCACACTCTTAAAATAATAACCACCAGCCATGTGGTCATTTGGATTTAAATAATCAAAGTGAAATATAAATTGAAGTTCAGTTCTCTAGTGTCACTAATCACATTCCCAAGCCCAAGAGCCACATGTGGCTGGTGTCTGGTGTTTGAGAAGTGTCTATGTAGAAGAGATGCATCTTCACAGAGACATATTCAGACAAGTTCAGAGGTTTTCTGTCTCTTTCTTCAGACTTACAGGGCTCTCCCAAGCTTCTGAGTAGAGCAACCTTTGTGTTACTCTCCCTATGCAAGTTCAATGCTAATCCAGGACCAATATCCTGTAGGTACAATGAGAGTATTGTTGAGCTCAGTGGTTGCCTGCAGGTGTAAGGGGGGGGGGGAGTATGAATCCCCTCTCCTACTTGGAAGTGTGGTATGGCTGCATTCAGTAAAAATTTCATTATGAGAACAGACAAGAAACCTGCTTGTATTCTCATGATGTCGTTTGTGAACCCAGTCTTAATTCACAAGTTTGAAATCAACAGCTGGAGTCCTTTGCTTTGTATTTTAGAATCAATAAAATATTTTTTCATAATTTATACACATCTCATCAGAGTTATAATCTACAGTATTTAAATAACAGACAATGCAATTACATTTGGTATTTGGAAAGTAGTTTTTAAATGACAAAAACAAGAACAAACATCATTTGAAACAAATTATTTTTTATCCACAAGACTCTTAAGTAATGAATATGAACCTTATAATATTATTCTTATAGAGAGAAATATTGGTGACATCAAGTGGCAGGGACTATTATTGGTAATTACATACAAAAAGGGAGACAAGATGGTTTCAAGCAGTTGGCCTTTGGTAGAAGTGGGAAAACTGGCTCACATCCACATCCACAGCCGTGCAGAGGTGCATCAACTTCACATTACCCTCATACTCCAGTGCTAGCTGACATCACAACCTTCCCAAGGGAGATGTGGAGATTGAGCCCATCTTGCTGAAGACGACTGTTTCATTTTGGTTTGTTTTCATAGGACCATGGTTTGGGCGGAGAAACTGCATAGGTATGAGGCAGGCACAGCTCTCAACTATTCAGTAAAAGCACTTGCAAATGCACAGCCAAAGGACGTGGTACCAGGACATGATGAGGGAAGTCCTATTTTTCACATGTGTTTAGTGACTCTCCCAGCCAAAGAAATTATGCACTTTTCCAAGTTTTTCTTTTTTCTTTCTTTTCTTTTTTTTCTTTTTTTTTTTTAAAGTAATTTAAGAAGATATTGAAGCATGTCTGTGTCACACAGGACTGCAAGTCAGGACATAATAGAACTCTGCGCACCTCTTCCGTGGAACAGGATATGTAGCTCATATTGCTTTCCCAGAATATTTATAGATTTCCTGACAGGGAATAATTGTTCTCCAATGTTATATTTTTAGTTTCCTTGACTGCATCACGGCCCTGGGAAATGTGAGTATGAAAAGAAGAAGAAGAAGAAAAAAAAAAAAAAACCAAAAATACACGGTCCTGTAGGTACAACCGCAGATCAGCTTCCAACTGCTGGTTCTGGCTTCATTAACAAAAAAATATACGTATCCTCCAAAGGAACTGTTTAGAAAGAAGTACGGTCAGCTCCATGCTGACTGATAGCTTTACAAGTTATCCATCACAGTTTATTTTATTTTTCAAGGAAGAAAAAGAACAAGAAAAACAAAACAAAACAAACAAACAAAAAAACCTTGAAGCAATCTTCTAAAATCTTTGCAGGATATTATATGTACAAGAAGTCTCTAAGAAAATAGCCTTGTGGACTGAAGCTAATGAATTATCTATGGCTCCTGGTTCAGACTTCCAGGGTTTACTTAAGAAGATGAATATGTTCAGAGAAATGAGAAATAAATGGCATTATTTCTTTGTCTGGAAGCAAATGGTATTTTCAGCATATTTTATTTTCTAAGATGGACACACTGCTTTACCTAAGGTAATTGAGAAAATATTAATGGCTAGAAATGATGAACATTTCAGTTATATATTTATGAAACGTATCGATGCTGTCAGTCTTTATTTATTACACTGTGTCACTGTGTCTAGACAGAACAATAGTACATTCTTTGGTGAGGCATGCATTTCAAAAATCATCAGATCTGCTCTAATGCCAATCCTTCTGTCTCATTCATGATTTTTTTTTTTTACAATTGATTGTATATTCCTGTAGGAAAAAAAATCAGCAGTTCAACTCCCAATTCAGTAAGAACTTTACCTTTGGTACTAAAAGTGACCTCTAAATTGACCATTGAGCCATGGCTTCATTTCTTTTTTTCTGCTCTTGCTGTTTCTCACATTCCAACGTGCTAGGCAAGTGTTAACAATTTAAACATTTCCTTTCTGGGGACATCATAGTGGCCTTACAGCTTGTGTCACTATAAAAACATCTATTTTCAATGCTAATTCATTGCAGGCCCTGGTTTAGCTGTGCATATATCAGCACCTCTAACCCTAATGCTTTATTGTCCATTAGCTTAAATCCAACTGGATTTCTTTAATGTAAAATCCATAGCTAAGTATTGTAGGTATAAGGCAGAACAGAGCTAAGGCTTGGCATTCTGAAAGAACCAACTGACAGAGAATGAGGAAACTATTAAATCTTCAAAGATCCAGTTGTCTACAGCCTGAGCTCTTAGCTCTAGGCAACCAGTATTCTGTATTAACCATGCATTGGTTCCTGTTTCATGCCCCCCTTCTAAATTGCAGCATAGTATAAAGTCAGTTATCACCATCCCTGGAACTGATTCAGTACATACTGTAGTGCATGTCACCATTCAAGAGAAGACTTTGCTTCGAAGTTATGCACTCACTCTCTGATTCCTTTGACATGTTTGTTTTCCTATTACCTTATTTTTGTTCTTGTCCATAGAAGGTTGAATTTTTACCTGAAAGCCATCCATTTACTATAAGTTGCTTTGCGCAAATTTCTTTATCTTTTTGCTGATAGTCTTATTTTCCTTGTGGTCTATTTTTCTGCCCTGCTATTCTTCTGTATGATAAGGAAGCTACATAACTAATAATCATAAACGTATTACAAGGAGGGAGGCTGCTCAATGTGGCTGATGTTCTGTTTATGGCTATTTTCTTAGGAAAAAGACGGTGCATACATACTATTTTAAAAAATGCTTATTAAACTATATAATCTGATTATCAACTCCCTCTAGAAATGGGCTTTGTGTTTGGGTGTAAGATATACTGTTAAAGCAGGCAAACAACTATACATTTATCTCTATCACTTAAATAACTTTAGCCTTTGGGACAGGATATTTAATTTCTATGTCTTTAGTTTCTTTGTCTATAAAATGGAAACAGAAATGCCACTTACTTTATAATACAGTAGTGTGCATTCAGTAAGCACTTATGGTGAGGCTTTTAAGTGTCTTGAACCTAGAATCCTTTCAATTCACTCTTATGATTGCCACAATAACTTTAACTCAGTGACATCCAAAAGATAATCTTGCATGCTTTGTCTGTGTGATCCCTCGGCTGATGTGCTTATTGAATTAGCTATTATTCAGATAGAATAGACAGAACATTGTTATAGATGACGAGTGACACTTGTCTGGCCAAATGTTATTCAATAATATTGAAGAATCTTATCATCGTTCATGTCCATGTAACCAGGAAACTATAAATCACCTTGATTTTTTCTAGGGTAGCTTTCTGGGTCAAGCGTGTAGTACAGTGCATGCAATTGTTAGAATCGTACATGAGGTCAAGGTCTTGTACCTATGTTAACCAAAAATATGAGAATGTGAAAAATGTATGTGCTGCTTTAACTGTGTATGGATGTCCCTTGAAGGGATTCTGACAAGGACAAGAAATGTTATGTTTATCCTATTAGGTATAGAAGCTTTTGAAATAGTTCAGTACAACAGATTATTGATGAGGCTGTGTTCTACTTTGAGAGCTGGAGGTGAAATTTTGCTAGCAGCCAGTCCTTACCTGGAATGAAGGATTACACTTGACTCTTCTGACCCTTCACAACTTGCTGTTGGTCCCCCTACTGTTCATTCAGCCCCATTGGTTCAAAATTCTCTGCATCTTGTAAATGAATGCTTCTTCCAAGGATGAGTTGCTACCACTGTAATTTCAGGTAACTTCAGTTGTCTCTCTTTTAGTGTTCAGAACTCTCTGTAAAAAATAGTCAGTGATAAACTTTAAAACTGTAAGTGGAGCACAACCCTAAGTCCTTAAGCACTGGATGGCTCCCTACTTCCATGTCAATAATGTCACCATTCTCTGCTTAAGTGTGAGCCCAGCATCACATAGTCCTGCCTCATCCTAGATCTATCTCTTCTTTCTGTGTTCCTTAAAGCCTTGGGGTTCTCCCTCCATCATTTTGACTATGACTCTCTACTTGCCCTCCATATGTTAGCATCTATACCACTTCTTGTTGAAAGCTACCTCTTCATTCACCAGTGATAGTTTTCAGAATCCTGCTGCTTGTAACCACACAGTTCTGTGACAGTGTCTCCTTCTGTGACAATTTCCCCACCTTTCAGAACTTCTGGATGTTCTCTGCATTAGACTATGAGCTCAGCAGAGACACTGAGATTTCCTAGCACACAAAGCCAGTCCCCAGCTGTGCAGAATGTCTGACAAACAGTTTTAATGTTTGTTTAATGCGTAACTAAATAAATTTATTGAATGCCTACCTAATTTCTTAAAATCCAATTTCTATATTTAAAATGGCTTACAAAAATTTAAATTTGGTCCTGATTAAAGTCAGAACCACAGTTAAGCCTTCAGCATCATTTGAGAGCTGGAGGGTAAAATGATGAGTTGGTAGAAATGACTGTCACTTTCCTGGAGTACTGTATCCAGACCCCACCTGACTGACTTAGACATGCCCTTGGGCTGATTATTTAACTCTTGGTATTGTTTTATTCTCCTTGCTCATCACAAAGTTGTGAGAGTTACATATGCGATAATATTTAAACCACTTAGAAAGATTCTTATTGGGAAGCACAGGAATTTAGACACCTAATTTAGCCACCTAAGAGGAAACAATAGACATCAGCTAGTTGCTCATCTAGACTTTCATTTTAAACCTAAAGTAACATGTATTCAAGCAATCTAAAACTGGACAATGTTAAAGAGTAGACAGAAGAGAGATGGGAGAGTAGAGAGACACATACAGAGAAAAACCCTGTAAGTCGCTCCCTGGCATGGCCTACTTTTATGATACTTAGGACAACATCAGTGGGTACCACTTAGATGAGATATGACTGGTGTATTAGTTATTTTTCCTACTGCTGTTACAAGGTACCTGTCAAAGGCAAATCACAGGAGGAAGAATTTGCCATGTGTCACAGTTCAAAGGGGTACAGTCCTTATTGGGAATCATATGGAGAAGGAGCTTAAGTCAGCTGGCCACAGTACATTGGCAGTAAGCAAGGAGAAAGTGATGACTACTAGGGTCCACCTATCTTCCCCATTTTTACTAAATCTGGGACCTCAGCCCTGGAGATGGTACTAACCAAGTATAAGGTAAGCCTTCTCATCACAATTAACCTGATTTAGGAACTCATTTCAACATATACATGAATATGTGTCTCTTAGGTAATTCTAGATTATGTCCAGTAGACAACATTTACTGTCCACCATGTAGCTCACATGGACATGGTTATATGCTGGTGTTGATAGTCACATTTGCCAACCCTGGGCATTTCTCTTACCTCCATTGACTCGATGTTTGGAGCAGGCAGTCTCTAGGATACAACCACAATGTCCATGGCAGGGCATTTCCAATCACAGTATCAGTGGGTACCGCTTAGATGAGAAAAGCCATGTTTTTCCTCCTGAGCTACCATTACTGAAGCATATGTCTTCCCTTTGGTACTAATAGAAATGTCCTATATGCATCTATTTTTCATATGTTTACATAGTAAATTTCTATTTTACGAATTATGGCTCAAAATACGTTTCTTTTCTTAGAAAGGAAACAGCAGATTAACAAAGTTGCACCGAGTTAAATGTCTTCGTTTTTCTAAACAACATAGATTCCTTGAGTTCCTGAGTGGTCTTTTTAAAAAATATTTTGAATTTAACCATTAATTTCCCTCCATTTCACTGACCCATGCTTTATGAGGGGTTTAATCCACTAGTATGCTCCCAAAGGGAAGGCATGCATTTCAAATTAAATTTACATTTGAGGAATAATCAGGTTGCTTTGCATAAATTTGAAATCTCTATATTTCAAAGAATTATTTCAAAGTACAAAATTTTAATTAGCTTTTTATGTCAGACTGGAAAAAGACCCTGTATCATCCATCACAAATTGATTTGAGATATTTAGCAATCAAGAAAAGAACTTCGTCTCTTCTATTAACTGCATATTAGGAAATTTTGGTCAATGAGTTTATTTTTCTCTCCATTCCCAAAGATGCATGAAGTGAGAGAGAAAAGCTTTAAACAGACTTAATTAACAATCAGAAATTACATGATTTATATACATGGAATATACATGCAGTAGAAATCCTTCCCATGCTGTATTTTTTAATACATTAAAAATATTTTCTACATTAAGATGTTCTACAAAACAACTCTCAGCATCTCTTGGGAAAATAGCTATTACATCTTTAGGGTGATGAAATGATTCTCATTCCTGTGAGAGTTTAAATTTGTTGAGGAGGTTTATATGCAGTAGAAAATGAGAGCAGAGTCATTTCCTTTAATTTTCTTTTGTGTTTCTAATTAGGTATCATAAAATGCAAAGAAGACCAGACATAGGAAGTAATAAATGGAAAATGTCATATATCTTCACTGTGTTTCAAATGTATATTGACCCACTTTGCCTTCAGAATAAATGAGCTTAGAAAATCATTGCATATATACTTATTAGATTCATAAATATAAATGTACCTCTTGGATTGCAGTACTGGGGGCTGATAAAGAAGCCTCTACTCTGAATTACTACTACACACAGTTTAAAGCCCAAGTAGATCTGCTGTGATAACATTTTAAAACAGAAACATTTTCTGGAATGACTTGGGAGAGAGAAGAGGCTTGGAGATTCAGCTATTACCATGGTAACCCAGAGTTCAGAAATCCTTACTTGGAGGTAATCATTGGTACTCTTCATGAGAGCATAACTGATTTAGTCCCACTTTTGTAAGAAAGGTTAAATGGATTCTATTAATAAATTGGAAACTGGAAAGACTCAGATATAGTGTGCTGATAAGGCCCAATGTCCATGTAAACAGGCATTGTTAGTGGCATAGCTGACCAAGTTCCCTTGGATGGTTCTGTCTGCTTTTAGCAAAACAAGTACATGCACCTTCCTTGGATGTCATATTCTAAGACTCCTCCCAGATGAAGGTTATTAATTTTTTAAATATAAATTGTTTTTAAATCAAGTTATGTAGACAACTTTTTCATAGAGTTTTGATAAATACTGAAAATAAGTTTATAGAACCATAGTGTCTCTATATCAGGAATGTGGAGATGGAGAGAAAGGAAAGCTGATTCATTTACTCCACTTAAGTAGGAAGCATAGGAAACAGAAACACAGTGAAACAAAGAAAAAATACTAAAATGCTTCAAAATGTTCCAAGTATAGGACCAACAAGTACCATAAAATTGCCCTGTTTTGACATAATTTTACACACATTGCTTTCGGGTAAGAAAATTAGCCTCAGCATCAACACGTACTTTGTACAGCTGGGTTCAGATTTCCTGTAAGAGTACATGTGTGCAGCTGAAAGAGCTCAAAGATAATACCTGCTGCTTGCATTGGAAAAAGTATTAGCTTTAAAAAGGAACTGTGTCTCCACCCTACTCTTGCTGTGTCGTTTCAGATGGATCTCATGAAGTATGTATAAACAATATGCTATGAATAATCCTTTTACTTGTGTTAAGCAAGGCTATGGGATTTGAGTACAGCCTTTTCCTAGAATCCTAACTCCTGTGTGATAACTGCTGGGTCCTCTATGTGTCTGTGTGACCCACTGAATCAGCATATGTGTGGGATGTGCCTCTGGAGAACAGAACTAGAAATGATGGTCAGAAACCCTTCTCCATAGGATCTGTATGAGATCAAAAGGGGAATGAGAGTTAAGAGACTGAGTTTTCACTGTTGTTCTGGAAGAGTAAATCTCACCTTCCTCTACCTATTAATATTCATAAGCAAGCAAATGATACAGGAATAATGAGATTGCTAGAAAACAAGTAAAATTTATCTACAACTTGATATAAAGATACTGTGCTAATATAAAAATAGAAAAGTAGTTCATGGACAAATGGACAAAATAATTTGCCACTAGAGTGAAGTATTTGAACTGGTGAGATGGTTCAGTGGTTAAGAATGCATATTGCTCTCTTAAAAACCCATGGGTGATTCCTAGCACTCATGATAGGGGGTCCATAAATCCCAGCAATTCCAGCTCTCAGGAATCAAATGTCTTTGGACTTGTAGGCACCAAACATACATGTACACACATGTGAATACACACATACACACACACACAATTAAAAATAATAAAGATTTTTTTTAAGAATGAAGGATACTACTGATTTATATAGCCATGGAAAGACATTTAATTTTTTTTCTTAATTTCACAAAATATAAATATATAAATATTAACTAAAAATCTAGCAGGATTGGAATTATCCCCTGTCATTTTATCTTGCTAGTTTTCTAAAATCAGTGAAACTTATTTTCTACCCTGGGGTCCCTTTGTTTTTCTTCTCACAAGGCCCCAGTGAGTAGGGCAGAGCCCTTTATGACCTTCTGCAAAGTACAATGGATGTCTGGGGATTAAGTTTGTCTTTGTTCTCCATACTATGAATTTTGAATAACCCTTGGTACTCTGTCACTTTTAGTTTTAGAAAGCAATTTTACAATCATTGCCTCATTAAATGCCATGCTAGTTTTCTACTCTGTGGATAACAAATTGCTGTGTCTCAGTGATTTAAAACATATTCATTTAACCCCTCCATTTCTATGAGTCAGGAATGTAGGTCAAACTTACTGCCCTCTACTCAGCAGAGCTATGTTCTTGACAATGTAAAAATTTTGCTTCTGGTAGGCTGTAGGCACTGTATAACCACCAAGGGTCCATGTGATAGCATTGGCCTCCAAAGTGATGACCTTTTAAGTGGTAGGACCTTAGGAGAGTCTTGTGTGAATTTGGTAGTCCTCACCATAGGTGTTGTAGAGCTATTCTGGCACCATTCTGGCTCTCTGCCAGGACATGAGAGCCTTCTTCTGAGCACCATCTTGCTCTTGTGAGGGTTTGGGTCATGAGATGCTTATCAGACGCCATGGGTATGATGGCAAGTGTGTGTGTGTGTGTGTGTGTGTGTGTACATTATGTGGTCCACAGAAACATATGTTGGTAGTTTTGTTAAAGGACATGACCTCAAGCAAAGCTGAATACTTTATTTATTAGGAGAAATAAGAGGCTGAGTCTGAAATGAAGAAAGGAAAAAGAGCAAAGAGAGAAAGTATTCCTTAGTGAGTGGTTGATGCAGTTAAGGGTGGGAACATGAACCGGAGCCAAAGGCATTCATATTTCTCTACAGAAATCATCAGAATGGTTATCCTTTGTAGCCTGTGGACTTGTTCTATTCTATTGAGGGTAGCTTTTTGGCCAGCTCCTCCACCAGAGGGACAAGCATAGCAAAGATAAGTGTGATGGATGTCGACTTACCACATGCAGGAACAATTCAAACAAGGCAAACTAAAGGACTTGGGATAGTGGAGATAGTGCAAGAACTGTGGAAGAGGTGTCCTAGGAATCGTGAGCTACAGAAAGTTTTCCCCAGTCTTCTTGTCCTCTGCTCCCCTACTCCCCAATTTTAACACTTAATGCAGATAAGCAGAGCATAGAAGACTGTCTATAGGACAGAAGATATTTTAAATGCTTACTTGGGAGATAGCAATAGTAAAAAAATGAGAGTGCACTTTGGTTCAAATGGATTTTGAGAAATAACAGAACCAACACTAACTTTCTTAAGAACACTAGAATCATAAGTAGATTTTCCTCTGCTTATAATTAGGATAACCAAGCTCATCACTCTGCTCAACATATCTCACATACAGGCTGCCCTGGTCAGGTCAGACTGGAACAATTTCTATTCAGGAGAATCGTATAGACATCTCTGAGGTCATAACCTGGCTCTAAACAAAACTGTTTCCTCTGTGATGTACAACACATACAAAGAGACCACGATTCTGAGGAAAGCAGAGATGGAGTCTCAGAATCTGAGTACTCCACTGATAGATGAATCTGCCATAAGAATGAGTCATTGTGTAAGTGGAAAATGGTGATGCTGATATGTGAATCTAGAATACAATGGAACAATGGAAGTTAAAACATAAATTTTAAAAAATCAGTATAACTGTCATCATATATCACCCCCTCCAAGGCCCATGGAACGCCACAGCAGGGGATAGAAATACTTAAGGACCAGAGAATTGGGTGGAGTGCTATGATACACTACCTTGTCAGTATGATAAGGGTGCACTAATCATGAATATTCAACAGCTATGGCTACCCGCTCCAGACACCCACCCCTGCTTCAGACACCCACCTCCTCCACATACGAAGAAATGAAAGTAGGAGTAAGAGAGTTATGAAAAATAAGAGGGTCAGTATGCATGGAAGTGGCTAAGATAGTGGTTCTGAACTTGTGGGTTGAAACCCCTTTAGGGGTCAAATGACCCATTCACAAAGATTTCCGAGACCACCAGAAAACATAGATATTTACTTTGCAATTCCTAATGGTAACAAAATTATAGTAGTGAAGTAACAAAGAATAATTTTATGGTTAGAGGATGAGGAGTTGTGGTAAAGGGTCGGAGCACTAGGAAGATGTCTTAGTCAGGGTTTCTATTCCTGCACAAACGTCATGACCAAGAAGCAAGTTGGGGAGGAAAGGGTTTATTCAGCTTACACTTCCATACTGCTGTTTATCACCAAAGGATGTAGGGCTGGAACTCAAGCAGGTCAGGGAGCAGGAGCTGATGCAGAAGCCATGGAGGGATGTTCTTTACTGGCTTGCTTCCCCT
>NC_034608.1:26427240-26438131 GCF_900095145.1 Mus pahari | reverse complement strand
ATTTCCCCACTCCAGCACTTCAAGTCTCTGTGAGGTTAGGTGCTTCTTTTTACACTGGGGCCAAATAAAGCAGCCTGGCTAGAAGAACATAGAAGAAAAGCTTTTTTTTTTTTTTTTTTTTTTTTTTTTTTTTAGTGTGTTTATAGTCATAGATTTCTTTTTTTGTCAATGAAACCCTAAAAAAATGCAAGTTTATTGAATAAAGCTGAGAGGAGCAGTAAACAGTCAAAAAGTGCATCCACAACTAAATAAAAAATTTACATATTTACAAAGCTCAGTAACTGTTAGGTTTTCACAGGAAAATGTTGGTAGTAGTTTTTAGATGTCCTAAAATGCTGGAAAGCAATGGAAGGACACATCAACAAATTAACATTTCCATAGGTCAATTAACAAAAACCTATGCAGTCCCCGCTTAGTTAAACATTCTGGTTCTAATCCATCCTTTTAGGCACAAGCAAGTTGCCACATTCTTTGAAATGGTTCACAGTGACCCTTAGTCATGTTGGGTTACAGGAGCAAAGTTTAAATATCCCTTTATTCAAACCACCTATGCCTTTCAGGAAGAGGGCAACATGCCTCCATGAATAAGAAGAGAACTTTAAAGTCCAGATTCTACTCATTAAAAATGTGAATGGAGATAACAAGTAGTGTCTGCATAACACAGTGCAGCTATAGCAATAGATTTTTAATCAGAATGGATAGAAGTAACAGGAAGAGTGAAGACATAGGGCATGCAGCTCCTTTGAGGCACTGTTCTATCTCAGAGTAGAAAGAGGAGTTGCACAGGAAAATTGGGGAAATGATTATTGGCTTAAGATAAAACCAGAGCATATGTGCACTCTGATGGACATGATTTATTTGTGAAGAAAATGTGCACATACACTAGGGAGAGTATGATTGCCTCAGTGGCTAGACAAGACAGCATTGCTCACTGTGGGTGCTAAGCACAGAAACAAGCACAGATAGGCTATTCAAGGGAGGAGGACAGAGTGACCTCTATAGGCACATACTCCATTAGCTACAGAGTCTGTGGGAGTCCTGAGGAAAGTTTCTGTAATCTTAAGGAAATAAAAGTTAGGAAGCAAGTACAGAGTGATGGTGGAGGAAGAAGTGTTGGAAGCTTGAGGAGGGAGGGAGTTGGGGATAAGAAACATAAGAGGGCAGGAAAATGAAATCCTAAGAAAATGTAATTTGAAAATGGTTACCAGAAAGCACAAATGGCCCTAGAAATCTGTAATTCAGAACTTAAATTGGGACCTGCCCGTGTAGGTATGCTTTTTTCTTAGGCTAATTCTGTCACTAGTTATGCAAGTCTATCATTCCTACTGGTGAGGAGAGAAATAAGCCAATATTATCCACTAAAATGCAGGTAGTGTTTCTAAGTTTCTGCAGAGGGGAAGTTAATACTGAGCATGTATACAAACAGTAGTTCTGCTTATGTCAAAGAAATGGAAGAGTGATAGAAGAATGGGATTATGGGTGGCTAGTTGCTGTGAATACAAATTCACAAGTAGGTGGAGGCAGGGTCTGCTTATTCTGAGTTAGGTGTGGGCTAGGTAGATTGTGAATATAGAGAATGATGTTCCATCCT
The DNA here is from genome assembly GCF_900095145.1 of Mus pahari. Lineage (NCBI taxonomy): Eukaryota > Metazoa > Chordata > Mammalia > Rodentia > Muridae > Mus > Mus pahari. Next base: position 26,436,540 of record NC_034608.1, on the reverse strand, counting down.
TGGTCATGAGTGGATCTGGAAAGTGAGTAAGGAAAGCTTGTCTGGGTGAAAGAACCGTATACTCACTGGAGGAAGGGAATCCCGAGGAACCGAGCTGATAAGCTCCCGACTGAAAGGATGGTCTACTTTGAGTTAGTACAACAGCAAGACACAAAGGGTCCTGACTGAGGGCAGGTGCTCAAAACAGAGGTGAAAAGAGTCTATGGTGAGCTTCAAAGCTAGGCTTTCAGGGATCAAAGACAGCCCAAGATAGGGATGAGGTTGCGACCTACTCAGCTAGGCTGGAGGGAACGCAGACAGGCACTACAGTTGCACTGCCAAGTGCTTATCTCTACAACACTAGTCACACTCCTGAGAATTGAGTTTAATAATATATGGTCATTTTAATTCAGAGCAGGCAAGGAAATCATCATTTACTCCTGTGGCGTATGACCTACTTGCTGCTACTCTTACATAGTGATGGGTAAGAGCTGAAGTGTTGAGAAGTCGGGTAAAACAATGATAGGTCATACAAACTGTTGAGTATTGCTTCATTGGCTAATAAGAGTCTATTTAGAAAGAGCAACCAAACTTGCAGATGAAAATTGTTGTAGGCATGTGCCCTATCAATGGCATCCTATGTGTTTCAGAGAAGTAAATCTATTATTATATTATTGCTCTGCAGCAGATACTCGATCAGTATCTGCTGCAGAGAAATGACTCCAGCACAACTTTGTAAAACATACAACGTGGAACCATACTTCTATATACTTTGTGCCTCTCCTTTCTTTCCCAAGAATGCTTAGAATTTCTGGGTATAAAGTGTTTAAACTAAGTCAAGCACAATGGCACAAACTTAATTCCAGCTCATGAGAGGCAGAGACAGGCATATATATATATATATATATATATATATAAAAGCCAGATCAGTCTATAAATCAAGTTCCAGGATAGCCAGGGCTACACAGAGAAACCCTGGCTCATAATACAAAACAAAAATGTTTGTACTAGATGATCTCTGCATAGCAGCTGACAGTGGTCAAGGCTGTGGTTCCATTGCTTCTGTAATGTTGAAGCTTCTTGGAGTCTCAGGACACTTGGGTTTAATTTGATCAATATACACTTTTAATAGTGAATCACACTTAGTCAAAACTCAAATAACTAGTATCAAATGTACATGGACATTCTTGACAGAGTATATGGTTGACTGAGTTATTTTCCTACCCATTTTATGCATGTGTATGTGTGCACACATACAAAGCAGTCAATAGTCAATAAGGTACAAACAGGGTCATTTGATGTTATAACTCTTAAAAGGGTATATAGTTTTATGTATATTATGTGATATAATCTGTCTTCATGGTCTTCAATTTCAGGTTCTGAACTCACAAAAAATATATGAAGCACAGCCATGGCAATTTTAGTTGTTTGAGCAACAATGTGAACTAATCAAGTTTAAAAAGTAAGGTTGAATAAGTAAATAAATAAGTAAAGGATGGACGTTACACGAGCATTCTATTTCTTCAGCACGTAATTCATCTGCAACGAGACTTACTGCTAGCTCTCTTCCTTATCCTTGCAGAAAAACAACATACTTGCATTTGGAAATTAGATAGACTACCTGGCTTAGGCATGTAAGAATGACGAAATATACTCAGTATGCTTCCACTGACAAGAATGGTAACACAGAGACCAAGAAGCCATGGCAATGATTCAAAACTAGAAATGATGGTATAGTAGCAAGTTGGCTTGAAGCTTTGATCCCAGCCTGATAAACTTTTCATGCTGTATCGACTGTTGAACTTGAGGGAGAAGTCAATCAGGACATTGTATTAGTGAACACCTTGAATTTATCCCTCGATCCTCCTAACTAGAGTGTGACAGTATAACTAAGTGAACATACCTTGAACGAAGATCCAGTTGTCAAGTTCTGCAATCTTGAAACCCTGATAAGCCCTTTGTTGTTTTTCAGAGATCACTTTTAGATCAATTTAAATATACAGTGCACATCTCCCACTGTATGAGCAGTTTCAGGACATTTTATAAGCAACCCTTGGTGGTTGGTTCAGCTGTTGAATAAATGTACAGTGTTGGCTCAGTAACTGCGGGGGTGGGGGGAGCAGCTTATTCCCTTTATGGCTCCAACAACTATATTATGTCTGGTGGTGATAGCAGAGAATTTGTGTCAAGGCCCTTTCTCTTTAGTAGATGACAGTGGTTGGACCTTAGTTTTCTATATGTTCCCTAACAAGACTGATGAAATAACTGAATCTCTTAGTAGAAATCATTTCTGTTTGTATCAATGCTGTTGCATTAACAGTTCCATCATTCTCATCAGTCATCCTACTTTTATCACTATGGTTAACAATGGTGTTTCGGGCTTGTGAACTTTATCCCAGAAAGCTTGCTCTTCATTGACATGTGCGACTGTGTGAATGATAGGGTTTCTCTTCTTTTCATTAACTGTACAAATTGATCCTGTTAGAATGAAAACAATTCTAGTCAGTAAAATGAAACATACATTATTTCTTGTTGTAAAAAGCAGGGCCACACCATTATTCTAAGAAATATAAGGAAGTATATAATTTCACTTATTGGTTAATAACATATAGTTATTTTGTAGTTTTATTTGTATGGCCCCATGCCTTTTCTTTTGTTCATCTAAACAAATGAAGATTCAGATACCAATGTATAGGCAAGTGAAATGACAAAAAAATTTCCCTGTAAGTTTGTACTTTAATTAATAGAGAGAAACTCATGGTGCTTAATCATAGTAGAAGCAAAGAATAACAAATGATATCCTGAAATTTTATTGACTGATTTTAAAAACTATGTCAAAAAAGACAAAAAATCTAATATAGCTCCCATTCTCCCACCAATTCATTAAAAATGACAAAAAAGACTCAAAATACTGAAGATGCTCCACTGTGGGTTTGTTGGGTAAGTTCCTTACAGACCCATGGAAAGGTGTGGAGCTCAGCATCTGTGTTCATGGCTATCACCTTAGATATGCATTGTTTCCAGGTCTGCTAAAAATAGATGCAGATTTGTCAACCACTTCAAATTCCTAGGTCATGATACATTTTCATTATACTTAAAAAGAGGACAAAGTACCCATACCTCTTCTCGGCTGCCCATGTGTCTTTGCTGAAATGAATATTTTAGAGGACAAAAGGAAAGTCATGAAGATAGAATACTTTTTGATAACATTCTTCTCCTGACACTGCCAACATTATATGATTTCTTTTTAATGTTCATTTATTTGGCAAAAGATGCTGAATTCATTGTTGCCAATTCTCCCCCAGGAAGGACTAGAAGATAAAGCTATTCTTTATTTTTCTCACTTGCAAATGACATCCCTTGGGTCTTTTGCAAGGCACTGAAGTGATTTTCAAAGTCACCTGTCATTAGTTTCTTGCTGTTGTCATTCAAATGAAATAACCTTCAAAGTTGCAAATATTCTTATCCAAAAAGCTAGCCTGATTCATAACCCAATTTGAAGATAGTGAACCATTAAAAGATGCAAAGGAAAAACGCTACAGCGAAAGCATGTCTCAATAACACATAACAGAAATGAAGCTGCTACACACATGTAAGAAAAAAGACTTTTCAAACATATAAAAAGTAAACAAAGATATTACTACAAACGTTTTTTTGTAAGATAAATTAGATGTGGTAAGAAAGACCAACATCTGCTGAGAGGTTATAAATAAGTAATGTGAGTGGTACAAGGACCCAGATTTTATTTTATTCAGAGTTTCTACCTGAAGTGGCTCAGTGGAAAACTACTTGCTGGTCGGATGAGGTCTTGCATTCAATTCCAAGTACCACATTAAAATAAGAAAAAGTGTTCCTATGTTTTAAAAAAGAAATACAGGTAAAATTCCGTGGGACCATTGGATCCTGACTTGGGGGAAACAGAGGCAGAAACAGGCAGGTAGAGAGAAAAGCAAGATAGACACTTGAGTTGTCTGTGATTAGAGTTTGAGTACTCACCAGGGGTTGCATGGTAAAACTTGCAAAGGGAGGGGAAATGATCTGCAAATAAGAAAAGATGAACTTCCCTGCTGTCATGGAGACAGAGAAAACCAGAAGCCCATCTCTCCTTGCTTCCCTGCGGTCATGGAGACAGAGAAAACCAGCAGCCCATCTCTCCCTGCTACTCTGGGAAGCCTCACAGCTCTAGGTGTACTGGATAAACTACTTAGGAAGAATTTACCTCTATAGCTGTAATTAATTAGCCCTGGATTAAGTCTTGTTCCAGATTCCACCTAACAAACTAAGAGGCCTGCTCAGAATGTTTAATATGTCCCCAATGAAATTAACTTAATTCAAACATAAGGGTCTGGCAGACTTAGGAGATTATGAAATCACCAAGACTCACTCTTGGGTGTTTTTATATTGCATAACTTCTAGAAATACATGAAAGTCATGAAGAAAAAAAATAAATAAATACAATAAAATATATCAGCGGAAACAAAATGAAAACTGGCATAGAACTATTATTTTAAAATAAACTATAACAATTGTTTTAAAGCATAGAATGAGTTATTAAAGTAGAAATAGAGAAGGTAAAGGAAACCTCAAATCAAACCATAACTGGTAGAAATGAGAACTATAGTAAGTCAGATGAGAAATTTATTTGAAAGGAATAACAAATAACAAAAATTTAGTCAGTGGTAAGAAAAGGAAAACTGAAATTAAAGACAGGAGTAGACATCATCCAAAGTGAGTCTACTTAAAAGGTAAACAGAATAGTAGTGGGCCATGGGATACTCTCATTGGAATTCTTCACAGTGAGAAAAACAAGTGGAGAACACATGCAAAGTATCTGAGGAAATGACAGTCAAAATATTTCCAAATTTAATGGACCTGAGAAAAAAGAGTTTCAATAACCTCAATCAAAAAGCAAATAAAGATATTTAATGTATTTAATATAGGGATAAAAGGAAAAAAATCTCTTATATAAAGCCAGGGAATGGGCTTGGAGGACATGTTACATAGAGAAGCAGAACTAAGAATAACCATAGATTTATTACTGAGAATTAAGTAAGGGAATGGACAGCCACACAGCCTCTTCAGTGTATACAAGAAAACATCTGCCAGACTAGGTTCCTGAGCCAGGCAATATTTATGGTTACAAAATGTAAATGAAATAATTCAAGGATCTTTATACACAATAAAGTTGAAACAACCAAACGCAGAGATACAAAGAAATATTTTATCAAGGCCTACCGGGTAGGAGAAAAATGAAATGAAAATCATTCAAAATTGGAATTTACACATGGAATTAAGGGGAAAAATAAATACATGGTCCCACTCATCCAAAGTTTGAGAGAGGATACTAGAAGTTAGCTATCACAAGTTCTTACTATGTGCTTGAATTAACTTGATATAATATGGCACATATCTATGTTAATGTATTTATGAAGGCCAGAGGACCAACTGAAATCACTTAATTGTTTTATCTAAGTTATTACAGAAGACAAAGCATAGTTATACCTACATACATTTAATTGTAAAGAAGTCACAAGGGTAATGGGGAGAAATAGAAAATATGTGGAGTGAAAAGTTGAACAAAGTTGTGCAATTAATATTATTAAGTGTAATTTGTCTGAATGGTCCATATCTCAAAAGGATCATCACAGTGAACTCAAAGGCAAAATATAGATATGCTCAGACCATAAAACATATTTAACTTGAGATACAGACCAAAGAGAATAAAATGAAATTGGGGAAAACATACAATGTTTACATTAGGAAAATATGTATTTCTCTATGATATTTCTACCAGGATAAGTATGGCTTTTCTGAATAAAGGATGTAGTTTGGAGTAGAGAAGTTTGTTTTATCATGATGAAGGTATTGAGTTCATCTAAACGAAATATCCTTTTAAATACATATGCAGTTCATGACAGACTTTATTTATTAGATCTGGGAAAATAGTCATTATTATGATAAACAAGGACTTCACAGACTCTCCTTGCTTCCAAGTGACTCTTTGTTAGTAGCAACGAGCGCGCTAGTCTAATACTGCGAGAGTTCTGCCGGATGTTTGACAAGCTATAGAATTCATGCCCTTGTGTATATGAGATAATATTCCAGTTAAATGAGTGGGTGTTGTGTTTGATTCACTTGTTGTGATACCCAAACTAGCAGCAAAGCATAGAATCGATGAGAAAAAATCACTCAATTTGGGAATTCTTTTCTCGTGCCAGAAAGAAAAATGTACCTTAAAATTTACATGGGACCATAAGCATCTTAACTACACAAAAACAAATTTTCTTAAAGAAAGAAATAGATAGAAGAAATCATATTTTTGGTTTCATTACACATTATAAAATATAATACTGGCAACACTACATACATGAGAGAGATTATGGGATCTATAATTTTTATGTGTAAAGTAATAGCTAATAATGATATCAGCTGATAAGGATATCAAAATCGCTCATTAGGAAAGGTCAGTATCCTCAGCAAATACGTGCAAACTGAATATTAACATATAAAAAATGAAGGTGCTTGGTCCCCTGATACTATGTGCAAAAGTACACTTTGAATGACAAAAACATTTGAATGTAAGACCTGAATGGAGACAACCCTTGGATACATATGCTTGCCAAATCATTACTGGATTTGGTAATGACTTTTTAGAATTGACATCGAAAACAGGCCGAAGAACATTTAGCACAAGCAAATGATGGATTATACAGCTAAATGAATGTGCATACTCTAACCCAGTTTACAAGGTAAAATGAAATATTTATGAATATATAATTGATGGGCAGTCAAATTCTAGGACATAGAAAGACCTCAAATTCTAGAAAAAATAATCAAACATTTTAAAATTTTGCAAAAGACTAGACATTCTTCCAAAGATAATATGCAAATGACTAGCAAGCATATTTGATGATGCCCAGTATCAATAACTTCCATGAACCAGTGCACAAGCAAATAGTGCCTATCCATACTAGAGAGGATAGCATTAAATGAGCATACAACTACAAAATTATAAACAGCCTCACTGAGGTCATGGAGTTTTTGGATCCTTTTTATGTCCTTTAGACTGTCAAATGATATAAATTCTATAAAAACGGGAGTATCCTTTACCATTTGACCTACCAGCTGTAATTTGGAGTCTATATATCCAAAGTAATTGAAAACCACAGCTTATTGTGATATGTGCATATCAGGTTCAAAGCATCTTCTGAGGAAATTTACTAGAAAACTCAGGAATGCTGAAGTCTGCTGAGGCTGAATCTGTAAATACAAAGCATGGGGATGAACACTGAGGTCAGTATAAGATCTAGATAAAAAGTTACAAAATAGTAAACATTGCATGGCTCTAGTTCTAGAGACATAAACATATTGAATTCAAAGAAACAGGAAGTTGAGTGGTGCATCCCCAATAGTTTGTGAGGAGGGGCAGTGGAGAATGGCTGAAAGTATAATTCTTAATCTTAATAATTTAAGATTGATTCCTGGATGGGGTAGTCTCTGGGTAGTCCATCCTTTCAGCTTAGCTCTAAATTTTGTCTCTGTATCTATATCCTTTCATGGGTATTTTGTTCCTTATTCTAAGGAGGAAAGAAGTATCCACACAATGGTCATCCTTCTCGGTTTTCTTGTGTTTTGCAAAATGTATTTTGGGTATTCTAAGTTTCTGGGCTAATATCTGCTTATCAGTGAGTGCATATCTAGTGACTTCTTTTGTGATTGGGTTATATCACTAAGGATGATATTCTCCAGATACATCCATTTGCCCAAGAATTTCATAAATTCATTGTTTTTAATAGCTGAGGAGAACTCCATTGTNTAAATGTACCACAGTTTCTGCATCCCATCATCAGCCACCAAACCCAGATACTAATGCACATGCCAGCAAGATTCTGCTGAAGGGACCCTGATATAGCGGCTTCTTGTGAGGCTATGCCAGTGCCTGGCAAACACAGAAGTGGATGCTCACAGTCAGCTATTGGATGGAACACAGGGNCCCCAATGGAGGAGCTAGAGAAAGTACCCAAGGNNNTGNAGGGNGCTGCAACNCTGTAGGTGNAACAACAATATGAACTAACCAGTACCCCCTGAGCTCGTGTCTCTAGCTGCATATGTAGCAGAAGATGGCCTAATCGGCCATCATTGGGAAGAGAGGCCCCTTGGTCTTGCAAACTTTATATGACCCAGCACAGGGGAAGGCCAGGTCCAAGTACTGGGAGTGGGTGGGTAGGGGAGCAGGGGCGGGTGGGGTATAGGTAACTTTTGGGATAGCATTTGAAATGTAAATAAAGAAAATAATAATAAAATAATTAAATAAATAAATAAAATACAAAAAATTAATTTAAGATTGAGAAGCAAATAGTAAAGGAAATGCTTACTTGAGGGCATTTCTAGAAATATTTGATTAATAAAGGGGACCTGCCCAAAAATGTGAGTAGCACCATTAATTAGGCTGCAGTCCTAGATTTGACTAATACAACATGATTGGTCTCTGTTTTCTTCTTGATGAAAGTTGAACAGTTGCTTTGTCGGATGCTCCCATTCAAACTGTAAATGTCAAGATAGTCTAGGAACAATGGAAATAGGTAACTACTGATCCAAACTTCTCACCCTCTGTCCCAAAAGTAACATTTCCTTCTTTTTAGTTAATTTTCATGAACCTTGGAATATATACTGCTTGAAATGGCTCTCTAGATCATTCTTTGTAGATAGCCGCTGGCTTTGTTGTCTGCTCAAGATAGCTGTCATTGCTTAAGACAATTCTAAGTGCTCTTCAGATATCTCATGGGTTTTCTGATTGTGACCAGAGTTTATAAAGCTTCTATAAAAAATTCTTGGATTTTTCCAAGCAAATCCTGTTTTAAAAATTCTAAAAGTAATTCTACAATTTTACCATCAAAATCAGAAAGCCAGAAGAAAAAATTATAAAAGAGTTGTGTTAGCTCTTCAAGTAATTCTCTCTAGATAGCTGCTAGACAGGGTGGTGAGGTGGGAGTGGGTAGGTGGGTGGGGGAGCACCCTCATAGAAGCAGATGGATTAGGGATTGGATAGAGTGTTTTCAGAGGGGAATCAGGGAAAGGGGATAACATTTGAAATGAAAATAAATAAAATATCCAACAAATAAATAAAAGAAAACATTCTAAAAGAGCTGGTTAGCTCTCTAGGTGATTCTTGAGATTTCCTACCAAGGTCAAAAATCCTGTTAGAAGAAAAAAATCTGAAAGAGCTAGGAAAAATTATAAAAGAGCTATGCTAATTCTCCATGGAATTTTTTTCCAACCAAAATCACAAATCCTGTTAGAAAAAAATTCTTTTTTTTTTAA
>NC_034608.1:26398916-26426465 GCF_900095145.1 Mus pahari | reverse complement strand
TTTCATAAATTCATTGTTTTTAATGGCTGAGTAGTACTCCATTGTGTAAATGTACCACAGTTTCTGTATCCATTCCTCTATTGAGGGACATCTGGGTTCAGAAAAAAATTCTTGAAGAGCTATGTTCACTCTCCAGAGAGCTCCGCAAAGCTCAGGTCTCACTAGGAAAAAATTCTAAGGACAACTGGTATTTCTCTCTGCTAGCTCATTTAATGCAGAACAATAGCCCAGATTTTTATTTACATATCAAATCAGTCATTTATTCCAGGCTCTCTCTTGACCATCGCACTCATCAGCATTTCATAACTATAGCCCCTTGACTCTTAGGAAAAGAACAGCAAGAACATTGTTTTTAACATTGCAAAAGAATTTAGAGATCTGCCTGACTTTGTAAGCTTAGCTGGGTGTCACATTGTCCTGTGGTCACCATTCCCTAAATCTCTTTATCTCCTTCCTTAGTATCTTTCTGACAAGCTGGAGAATAGTGTAGTTGCCTCTGTTTTTCGCAGTCCAATATGCTCCTAAAATTCATATTGCATCCTTATATTTTGCATAGTTGAGAAATTATACATTTTTGAACTCATGTTTTCAGAGTTCTTTCCTACAGCTTTAAGGGCTGTCCTGAAGGTTATATAGCACTCTACCATTTTACTGGGACATTGGACACAATCTTCACTTGCCACACTCACAGATTATCATGGAGTTTAACCTCGGCAGAGAAGTTAAACTTTATGTTCCAAAGGAGGAACATAAAGTAAAAACATATATTTTCATACAAAAAATCCTTATACCTATAGCAGCCATTGACACTTGTGGAGGCCCATGCACGTCTAGCTCTGTTTCAAGAGTGGGAACCATATCATTCCATCCCTTACACGGCTAACCAGGACTCAGCATCTCAAATATTTTGTCACAGTAACAGAAAGTTAGCTAATATGTTAGTATCTAGAGCTTTAAATTTATATATCTATATCAACATATTGTGACGGATGTGCCCCCAAAATCAGATTAAAAGAAAAACATTTTATAATATGTGGATTTTATCACAATAAAAGGATAATAATCTATTAATGAAAAATTAATGAAAGAACTAGAGATTTAAAAATACGTTTGTGAGATTTTAATTTTTTTCAATAATTGATAACAGTTTAGAATCTAGCTTCATAAACAATTCTGATTTAAATCTCATTTTAATATGTGGTTAGATAAAAGATAATGGCAAATATGTTAACATGGGTGCCAATGCAGACTTTGTAATTAATGCCATATAACTGCCACTTAAGGATAAATTTAGTCTTTTAAAGATATGTAAATGCACTCATTCCTTTGTATTAAATACTTAATTGTATGTATGTGTTATGAAAGAATGTATGTGAACACACTATATTTTTAAAAAGTCACACAGTTTGTGGTCTCTCATGCTGCCCTAGAATAAAATACATGCCACAAGATAACTACAATTATTTCAAATGTTTTCGTCATGTGTTGTTTGTTAACTTACTATTGAAAAGCTTCTATAATGCAAAGGAAACTGTCAATAAGACAAAAAAGGCAACCAAACGATTGGGAAAAGATTGAAAAGATTTTTACCAATCCTACATCCAATAGAGGGCTAATATCCAATATGTACAAAAAACTCTAGAAGTTAGACTCCAGAGAAACAAATAACCCTATTAAAAAAAAAAAAAAAAAAGAGATGATCTCTATCATTTCTCCATTTCTATTGAGAAACTAAACATGTTCTGCTAGGGAAAAACTCAGGTCCAATTTTTTTCATTTATAGGATTTCACTCATGAGATAAGATGCAGTCCTGTCATTCAAGCAAAAGTGCTTTAACTTCTCAGCATTAATTGATTTAAAACATTATATTCATAACTTTGCTGCAGCAAAACTGGGGAAGGTTTACTTATTTTGTATATTATTCAACATAATGTGTGACACTAAATAAATAAAAACTTATTTTTAAATTTAAAAAAAAATGGGGGGAGGGCATAGGGGACTTTCAGGATAGCCTTTAAAATATCTAATAAAAAGTTGAAAAAATGGGGTACAGAGGTAAACAAAGAATTTTCAACTGAGGAATATCAAATGGCCGAAAAGCACCTAAAGAAATGTTCAACATCCTTAGTCATCAGGGAAATGCAAATCAAAACAATCCTGCGATTCCACCTCACACCAGTCATAATGGCTAAAATCAAAAACTCAGGTGACAGCAGATGTTGGTGAGCATGTAGAGAAAGACGAATGCTCCTCCGTTGCTGGTGGGAATGCAAGCTGGTCCAACCAATCTGGAAATCAGTTTTGCAGTTCCTCAGAAAATTTGACATTTTACTACCTGAGAAACCACTAATACGTCTGGGCATATACCCAGAAGATGCTCCAACATGTAATAAGGACACATCCTCCTCTATGATCATAGCAGTCTAATTTATAATAGCCAGGAGCTGCAAAGAACCCAGATGTCCTTCAACAGAGGAATGGATACAGAAAATGTGGTACATTTCCACAGTGGAGTACTACTCAGATATTAAAAATGATGAATTCATGAAATCTTTTGGCAAATGTATAGAACTAGAAAATATCATCCTGAGTGAGGTAACCCAATTGCAAAAGAAAACACATGGTATGCACTGACTGATAAGTGGATATTAGCCCCCAAACTCCAAAACTTCAATAAGAAGAAAAACCAAAATGTGGGTGCTTTGGTCTTTTTTAGAAGGAAAACAAAATACTCATAGGAGCAAATTTGGCGATAATTGTGTAGAACAGAGACTAAAAAAAATTCCACCCAGAGACTGTCCCATATGGGATTTCATCTCATATACAGTTACCAAACCCAGACACTATTATGGATGCCAAGAAGTGCATGCTGAAAGGAGCCTGATATAGCTGTCTACTGAGAGGCCCTGCCAGAGCCTGACAAATACAGAGGCAGATGTTCCTAACCAATCATTGAACTGAGCTCGGGGTCCCTAATAGAGGAGTTAGGGAAGGGACTGAAGGAGTTGAAGGGGTTTGCAACCCCATAGGAAGAACAACAATATAAACCAACTAGACCCCACAGAACTCCCAGGGACTAAGCCATCAACAAAGGAGTACACATGGCTCCAGCTGCACATGAAGCAGAGGATGGCCTTGTCATGCATTAATGGAAGGAAAGGTCCTTGGTCTTATGAAGGCTCAATAGATGCCCCAGTGTAGGGGAACCGAGGGTAGGGAGGTGGGCATGGGTGGATATGTGCAGGAACACCCCCATAGAAGCAGGGGGAGGGAGGATGTGATAGGGTGTTTCCAGGAGGGAGGGAAACAAGGAAAGGGGATAACATTTAAAATGTAAATAAAGAAAATATCCAATTTAAAAAAATACATAACTTGCAGGTAGAAACAGCATAGATTCAATAACCAAAGAAATATGAGTACACAATAGTAATATATCTTATAAAATTGATGGATCCAATATTTAGAGTACTTTAAAAAACAAAATCTCCAGGACTGGAGCGATAGCTCAGTAGTTAAGAGCACTGACTGCTCTTATAAAGGTCCTGAGTTCAAATCCCAGTAACTACATGGTGGCTCACAACCATCTGTAATGGGATCTGATGCCCTCTTCTGGTGTGTCTGAAGACAGCGACAGTGTACTTACATATAATAAATAAATGTTAAAAAAAAATCTCCACTTCTCTGTCTCTCTCTATCTGTATATCTTTCTCCTGCCTCCTTTTCTTCTGTCTCCCTTTTTCTTTCTGTCACCAATGTCCTCTTAGCCTCTCTTTTAGTCTCTGTCTTTCTAATTTCATCCCTTCTTCTTTGTCTTTCTTAGTCTCTGTCTCTATGTCTCTCTCACTGTGTTTTAGTTATATTTGGTTACATATTTGTATGTGGGAGACCAGATACATTGGAGAAAAACATCAGTATATTGAAATCTTCTTGAGCCTGATGGCTTTGCATGGTGACGGACGGTTATTCCACGGGTAAGAACTAAATAAATTATACTTAGCTGCAACAGAGCACATAACTAGAAAAAAGAGGAAAGGAGCTTCTAATATAATCTCAAGGATTTTCTGTCTAAATATTGATTTCACCAAGTAACCTTTGTTTGTAGGATAATGATCTTTTTAGCCAAGAAATGAAATGCCAGTGTTCATCAAAAAGGGAATTTTGGAAGTTATTTATTTTCAAAGAAATATACACTATTTTTAAAGAAAGAAAAAGTAAATATATGTAGTTATTGCATAATGGTTATTCTTATGTTATTTCATTGTGGTCCCTTTATTTTCTTCATTGAGAGTAGCTCCAATCTCCCCCTTGATGAGACAGTTTGTGATATTATCCCTTTAGCTCAGTCTCTGAGTACATACTGTACATTTTAGGATACCTTCATATTATTCTGGAAGCTTGACTCAGAAGTTTCATTTGTGTGGAAGATTCTATGTTTTATTAGCAATCATTAATATTTGTAGCCCTGATGGATAGTTAGTGTAGTGCACTTTCTGGGCCACTTGATAGAAAAAATGCTGAAATAAGAAAAAATAACCTCCTCATCAAAGGAAGGAGGAACACACAAATGGGATGTCACAGATGCACAACCTCCAGAAATATAAAGAGCAGAGGAAATGGGCAAACGTACTGACCAAAGGGATTTATTGTTCAGTTTTGCTGCGTGTTGCTACTGAAGTTGCTTAGCAGTTCCCTAGAAACTCTTTCTAGACTGCCATGCATCTACCATCATGCAAAGAAGTGCTTAATGCATCCATTGCCTAGAACCCTTTCAAAGTCATTCCATGTCCAGGAGGTCTCTGCCTGTTACCTAAGAAATGTACCTGCTCAGCAAATCTTTAATGAGTTAAAAAATGAGTTTCCATATAGAATCATCCATTGGTTGAACTGATATTTATTTATGAGCATGGGCTGGCAATACAGGTCTGGAGAGGCTGACTGATAGAAAACCATCTGAACTTCCCCATCACTTCTTTTCTTACGCTATCTGAATTGGAAAGAAGGTACTTCAAGCCTTGTTCCCTCTATGGTTGGTCCTTTCCATCATGTTTTATTGAGTTTAATTTTCCTGTGTTCTTGAAATTGTTTTACTAGTCATCAATTTGGAAATGTTTTCTTTAGACACATGTGCATAGCCCAAGGGTATTGAATAAAGCAAAGGAGAGCTGTGTTACATTCCTTTCACGTTCTCACTCACATTCACCAGAGAGTATCTGGTGTATTTGAGCATTATAATATGACTTCTATTTACAAGCACCCAGTCATTCTGTACCACAAAGACAACCTTCTGCACATCGCACTTCTCTGTTCTTTCCAGCTTGCTATTGTCCTTTTCATGACCTCTATCTCCCAAACCATGGCAGTGAAGCGTGACACATTCTAAGCAAATGATTCATCATCTCCAGGGCATCTGTTCACTCTGAAACCTCCTACAGTATGCTGTCCCCCCTCTCTCCTATCTGACTTACTTTTACTTATATTCCAATCACTTACAATCAGAATCAACAGACATGAAGAACTTCTCTCCCTTAATGAAATCTGATTGGCCTGGGTGTGCTCTTTTCCCAGTGTGCCTACCCTCAACGTGGTATGTGTTATCCCATCAAACTCAAAGGGATATTCCTTATATTGGCATCTGTGTTTGGCCCATAGCAGACATTCAACAAGTATTTATTGGATTTAAATCAAATAGACATTGTCTTCATCAAGCACAAAACTGATTTTACTGAAAATTGGATAATTCAGTATGTTTATTGTCAGAAAAATTCATCCTGAACGAAAGCAGTTGACTACTAGCAACTATGAAATCAAGTAGCCACTGTAAAACAATTTACAAATGTAGTCTCAGTAATCTCCAAAAGCTCTTGTGATTTCTTAGAGAAAAGAGTTTTCTTTCAAAGACAGAGATGGACACCGATTTACTTCCATATGTGTGGAAAATGCTTTATTAAATCCAGGTACTGTATCATCTATAATAGACAAATGAGGAAACTGACTAACGAGAAGGTGCGTGTCAGTTTCAGTGTGCTTGGATCTAACTGCACACTTCTCATGGACTTCTCTACAACTGCCAAGAAGAATATTAACATGTGAAATAAGAGCCTTTAAATGGATAAAATAAAATGATATATGTGTGCACTTAGCATAGCACTTATTCGATTTAAAAAAAAAACCACTTCGTTGTTATGAAAGTGTGTGATCTATACTATCTTACAATACTCATTTACACAGCAGCCAGAATCTATGATGTACACAAGTCTAGTGTCAACAGGACAGATA
Organism: Mus pahari; assembly: GCF_900095145.1. NCBI lineage: Eukaryota > Metazoa > Chordata > Mammalia > Rodentia > Muridae > Mus > Mus pahari. The sequence continues at coordinate 26,420,188 of NC_034608.1, read as the reverse complement.
GCCAGTGTTAATTGTGAGTCATAGGTATGTATGTTCAACCTCCACTAAAATGCATATATTTACCATTAGTTCTAAGAGTTAGATCTCCTTTTCATTATCTCCCAATAAGTAATAATAAGACACATATTAGAGAGAAATGGCTCTCATAAGAAGGGGAAGGGTGGAGATATTGTGGGTGTCAGTTGTTGGGGGGAGAAAACTCTTTCAGGACTTCAGGTTGTATCACTGAAGAGGTGATAGAGTAGTTAGGAAGAAGATGTTTTAGTCTTTCCTCTTAGCATTACAATCTTACTGCTTTAAAGTAATTATAATTTTCATTGCAGGATCTATTAAGAAAGCTTTTACCTGACAGTAATTTTTCTTGTAGTTACAGGTCATTATTAGAATGAAGTGAAGAAAGGAAGGCATGAAGGGGAAATGGGGCTGTTTACAGAGCACATCTACACAAAAGAGACTGTGGGAAGGGGAAAGTGCTGTGCTCTTCAGTGTCGTTAGAGCATAAATCACAGAGGCAGAGGAATTCTTGACAGCTTCCCCTAAGTGCTTGCTCCAAGGGTGAGACCAAATGTGAGTTGACGTCACATTAATGGTTCTTTTCATATAGTATATCTAACATCTAATCTTAGTTCTTAACACTCTGGAATATGTAACTGTTTCCTACTTTATCACTTAGCATCTAGAAAAGAGATTCATATTCCTCTCAACTTGATTATGTATATAACCAATGAAGTACCCTAAACGCTGGACACTACAGAATGCTCTCAAAAATTTGTCATTCATAAATATCCTGATGACAAATGTTTGAATATATACGTATTCAACATCACACACACACACACACACACACACCCACACACACACACACATTTCTATTTTTACACAGGAATAAAGATGTGAAAATAAGTCTCCAGTGTTCCTCCAATTCTGATGAGGGAAGTAGAGGTAAACAGAAGGTCAATCTTTCTCCAAAATCAATCTTTTCACATCTCACATGGTATTGCACATTCCCAGACAGACGTGGAGATTTCCTACATTCCTCAAATAAGTAGCACATCCAAAGTTCACCTTTAAAAATTTCCATTCTAGAGTCTTATCATACATCAAATGACAGCCATAACATGCTTTTATGTTTGTGTTATTCTTAAGGAGTATTCAAAACACACAGAAGCTACCGTGTACAGTGAGAGGAACTAGAAATAGAGTGAATGGTGGCAACAATTTCTGAGCAACAAGCAAGGAGGAAGAAGATTAAGCCTCAATTACATACTTGGCATTTAAGGATGAGGAGAGATAATGACCTCATCAGAATGTTTCTCGACCTATATTGTTGTGCCCAGTTGGATGTTTGGGTCTTCATGTTTGGGGAATAAATTATGCTCAAGAAACACTACCTCAACTACAAGCTTTGCTAGCGTTAGAATATTGCTGTAATTTCTAAAATTATGTCAAGCACCATTTTAACTAACAAGGTCATCCACCTTCCATGTATTTATCCTAAAGGGAACTTACTGCACACATTAAATATAGAACAACTTCATGTGTAGTCATTAAAGTTTGATAGGCAGCTACTGTAATCCATGAATTATCTAAGACACCATTTTAGCCAGTTGTTTGATTTTTCTCTCATTTGTGACTTTCTTAAAACCAATCTTCCTAGAATTAGGAAACCTAATTACTACCTGTCTCTTAATTCTAAAGGCATTAACTTTGACATAACTATCATTAGAACAAAACATAGAAAAGGGTATGCCATGCAGATAGGGTGAGTGGCTAGACCAGCTGACTCTTGATTTCCTATACTTGTCTGTTCAAATCCCATGTCTGCTCTAGTCATAAGATTTGTACAAAACTAAACCAAAATCCTTTATTTGCTTAGCATGTTGCGTGTAACTTCTGGGCTAAGTTTTAAGGACTCTAGAAATTAAATCTTTTGAAGTAACTCAATAATAAACAGGAAGCCAGGGTAGACCACAACATGCAAATCTGGAAGACAGGTCTGATTTATGTTTTCTTCACATGATCTATTTTAATGAGGAAAGAAAATCATAAAATTAGCTTTTATCTAATAGTCTAAAAGTTGTTTGTGACAAGTGTTGCTGAAGACAAAGGAAACATTACCTCATGCTGGTGGCTGAGAGCCTTCAGGGAAGGGGAAGATCCCAGAGCTGGGCAGCTGGTAACCAAAAACCACCCAGTCAATGTCAACCAGGGGCCATCTCCCTCATTTGCCAGAGAAAACATAGCCACACTTTGCTTACAGTGTCTGGTGTCAGAATGACCAAACTCTTGGCTCCCCTTCCTCTAGGACTGTGGCAAGAGAGCCAAGGCATACAACCATTATGCCCACCCTACCAGCTGCAAGCCAGAAGGAGGCAAAGAATGTTGCAAATTGTGAGTCATTGCTTTGAAGATTCAGAGGCCAGAACAGGACAACGGACTTTTTTAATTATTAAAAAAAAAGAAGAAGAAGATGCTGAAATTACCCCTCCTTCTATTTCAGTATTGAGTGTATGGGGATCAGAAAGCAAAGGCTTGTTTTACCGTGTAAACATTACAGAATAGGACATAAAAACACATACCTTTTGAGTTATCTTCATCACTAATTTACTCAAAAAAGTAAGCAACTCAAGATACCATATAAACACACTGCTAACAAATGATGGTGTAAATAGTATTGCACGAGGACAAGGATACCGGAAAGTAGAATATCAAAGAAGTAAATGAGAGTCTTAGATAGCTTCGGTGTGTACACAAGCACATCAGACAGGGTTCAGTGACAACTTAACATAATGAAAGAAAAGCTCCACACTTGAAAACAACACTGAGAATTAAAAATAAATGAAGAAAAACTTTGTTACCTAAACAAAAACCTGTGTAAGAAGCCCATCAAAGTTCTAAGACTGGTGTGTCACATCTCTCTATCACATTCCTCCCTCAAATGCATAGCCTGATGCAGTAACAAGACTGGTCAAGGCAAGACTGACATAATTTACAAAATACCTGACAATCACCTATTATGTTGGACAAGGAACTGTCATAGATTATAGGATAGCAAGGAGAAATACCCATTAGTTTTGTGTATGACACAATATCCCAGAACAGGAAAACTAACACAGTGTGTTTATTCCTTAGTTGTGATGATTGAAGCATTGTTGTGTGAGCTGAGATCAGCAGATACTAGTTTTTCATCACAGCAATGCTTTTGAGACTCTAATATTTCAGTTTAAAATCTGAAAAAAAAAGTCATTGAGAACTATTGGCTTCTAGAAGTTAATGGAGACATGACTTCAAAATTATATAGAGAAAGCTGTGTTCAGTTTATACTAGCTGGATCTGTCAAGTATAATAGTCAAATAATGATTGTTTCGAGGTATTATAACAATGAAAATTCAACTTTTACCAACATTTTCTTGGACCCTTGTTTCATAATCTTTCTAGATAATGAGAAACCAAATCAAGAAAACTAGCTATAGAGAAAATTGAGTGGAAACAATTTAGGAAATTGGTAAGCTCAATAGTAGTAGTAGTAATAAATAATAATATTAATAATAATAATTATCATCATCATTATCAGTGTTGGAACAAGATTAAAACATGTTAAAATGATCATTGATGTTGAGTGCACATCCAATGAGCTGTCTTACTGCTCATGGGATAAAATTCTTCAGTAACATATGGAATAGATATGTAAATAATCAATGCAAAAAGGAGAGGAAAATAGAATGGGGAGATTAAAAGGGGAGAAAGGAAGAGGGTAAAACAAGAAGCCAAGAAAGCAAAGAGAAATGGAAGATTCCAGTTAAACCGAAATGAAATTCCATATGAGCATTGATTCTTTTTCTGCTTTTTTTCAAACATTTAGTCATACTCAGATGCCAACAGCAACAGAAATAATGCAAACTGCTTCTCAAAGCACAGCAACAATATACTGAGGGCTAGGGTCATAGTAAGATAGCTTATGGGATGGGCACTGAACCTCAATGTTGAGAATCAAGATCTTTCTATATATCTTTACTGAAAGTTAGAAACTTACTGGAAAGGAATCAGAGCACTACAGAACACAGAATTTAGTGAGAAACAACATCTGGGAAGGTCCAGGAATGAAATGAAATATGCAGTATTCATAAAGCCAAAATTCACGCGATGGAGAGGTGTGAGAAATCCAGGAACAGAGGAGAGCTAAGTTAAGAATACACAGTTTTAGAGTGTAGGGCCTTTAAAACACACACACACACACACACACACACACACACACACACTGTCAAATCTATTTCTAAGACAAATAAAGTATTTTGTACTACAAAATGATGATCCCTAAACTATGATATGGATAGTATGTGGCAAATGGTTAGAGGTAAAAAGATGGCAAAGAAACATTTAGTTCCTATGTTAAGAATAGGACACAATGGCAACCCACAGATTGGCAAAAGACCTAAGAATAGGACACAATGGCAACTCACAGATTGGCAAAAGATATCCATTAAAGGGCTAATATTCAAAATACAAAAAGAACTCAAGAAGTTAGACTCCAGAGAACCAAATAACCCTATTAAAAACAGGACACAGAGCTAAATAAAGAATTTTCAACTGAGGAATCTTGAATGACTGAGAAGCACTTACAGAAACATTCAACATTATTAGTCATCTGGGAAATGCAAATTAAAATGACCCTGAGATTCCATCTCACACCAATCAGAATGGCTAAGATAAAAAAAACTCAGGTGACAACAATTGCTGGCAAGGATGTGGAGAAAGAAGAACACTCCATCGCTGGTGGGACTGCAAGCTGGTAAAACCACTTTGTAAATCAATCTGGTGATTCCTAAGAAAATTGGAAATAGTTCTACCTGAGGATGCAGCTATACCCCTCCTGGGCATATACCCAAAAGATGCTCCAACATATAACAAATGTGCATGCTCCACTATGTTTATAGCAGCCTTATTTATAATAGCCNGATGCTGGAAACAGCCCAGATGTCCCTCAACAGAAGAATGGATAGTTATGTGTTTGCACAATGTAGTACTACTCAGCTATTAAAAACAATGACTTCATGAAATTCACAGGCAAATGGGTTGAACTAGAAAATATCATCCTGAGTGAGGTAACCTAGACATAAAAGAACATGCATGGTATATAACACTGATATTAGGCCAAAAGTTCAGAATACCCACGATATAACCCATAAACCATATGGAACTTAAGCAAGAAGACCAAAATGTGAATGCTTCAATCCCACATAGAAGGGGGAACAAAATAATCACAGGAGGTAGAGGGAGGGAGGGAACTTGGAGAGAGAGGAGGGAGAGAGATAAAAGGGAGGCAGGATCAGGTATTGGAAGTGATAGAAATATAGAGGGTTAGAAAATCGAATAGAAATATGTAGCAGTGGGGGATGGGGAACTGGGGGTAGCCACTAGAAAGTCCCAGATGCTGGGAAAGCAAAAGGCTCCCAGGACTTAACCAGGATGACTTTGGGTGAAATAAGCAACAGAGAGGAGATAGAACCTGTAGAGGCCACCTCCAATAGATAGACACGGTCCTCAGTTGAGGCATGGAGCCACCCAGGAATGCTCCTGTCCAAAGGAAAGATGAGGACAAAAACATGGAATGAAAAAGGTTATCCAGAGACCTCCCCACCTAGAGATCCATCCTATCTGCAGACACCAAACCCTGATACTATTGCTGATGCCAAGAAGTGTTTACTGACAGAAACCTGGTATGACTGTTCCCTGAGAGAGTCTACCAGCATCTTATCAATACAGATGAAGACGCTCATAGCCAACCATTGGACTGAGCCAGGGGACACCAATGAAAAAGCTACAGGAAGGATTGAAGGAGCTGAAGGGGATTGCAACCCCGTAGAAAGAACAGTATCAACTAACTGGTCCACCCAGGGCTCCCAGAGACTAAGCCAACAGCCAAAGAGTCATGGAGAGATCCATGACTCCAGGTACATATGTAGCAGAGGATGGCCTTATCTGACATCAATAGGAGTAGAAGCCCTTGGTCCTGTGGAGGTTTGGTGTCCCAACTTAGGGGGATGCTAGAGTGGTGAGGCAAGAGTAGGTAGTTTGTGGAGGAGCGTTCTAATAGAGGTAAAGAGGAGCGGGGAGGGATGGGATGGTGTTGTTTGGAAGAGTAGCAGCAAAGGGAGTTGCCATTTGAAATGTAAATGAATAAACAAGTTAATTAACAAAAATAAAAAAAAAAACAAATAATTTGACCCAGCTTAAAGGAGGGTCAATAGAAGAATTCATGGACACCAAGGGTCCCTGGGGACAAACACAGGAGTGATTTAATAATTCTTTAAATTTGGAAAAGAAAAGGAGCAAGGAAAACACATGTCTAGTTTGTTTGACTTGAGTCACTTTTGAGACATACGTTTTTAATCACCCAAAGCATACAACAAAGACCCAGATGTGTGTGCATTATGGAAACTGGAGGAAGCGCTAACGACTGTACTGTGGATGTCTGGGCGACCCAGTTATCCATTTGCATATATTACTTCAAGCTCCCCCCCCTTAAGAAAATAAAGCAATCAATACTTCCTAAGTTTCTACAAGGTACATTCATCTATAGACATCTTTTCTCTTTCCTCTGACAAATCACACAGTAGATGTCTGCTGAGAGTGACTGAAGAAATAAGTAAATATTTTATCATATAGACCCTATTTAAATAAGACTCAGGCCATTGCATTCAGATGCAGTCCCATATGTAAAGACACACTATTCTTTTGGGGCCATGGAGAAACAGAGAATTTAGGGAGAAATGTTCCAATGGGTTGTCATTTATAACAATACATAATGGACAAGTATTAGCTATGTCCCACTCCCAACTTTTATGCTTTAGTCTGTAAATTATCTCTTCATTACCCTATACTCACACTGTATTTAACCAGCCAGAATGCATTTTGTTTACAAATATATTTAGGATTTGCCATATACCTCAGAAGATTGTTTATAAAAAAAAATTGCCATACAACTCAGAACTTACTTCTTAGCTCTTGTTCTACTTGTTTGTATCTGAGTATGGTCCTACTGAGAAATGATATAAACTGGAGGGTCTGGGGAAGGATTTTTGGAGGGAAAGTAGGTTGTGTGACACATATGCTTATCTGCTTTTGGATTACATAATCTTCAGGTAACGGTCATTAAATCTAAATATCTTTTTTTTTTTTTTTTTTACATTCTGTGTCTTAGTTAGAGGTTTATTGCTGTGAAGAGACACATATAACCATGGTAAATCTAATAAAGGACAATATTTAATTGGGTCTAGCTTTCAGATTAGTCCATTATCATCATGGCATTCAGGCAGACATTGTGCTAGAGAAGAGCTGGGATGTCTGCATTTTGATCCACAGACTACAAAGGTGACTGTGTGTTACACTGGGCATAGCTTGAGCATAGGAAACCTCAAAGCCTGCTCCACCAGTAACACGCTTCACCTAACAAGGCCACAACCCCTTCAACAAGGCTAACCCTCCTAATTGAGTCACTCTCTCCATAGGCCACACATTCAAACACATGAGTCTATGGGGCCATACTTAGTCACACCACAAGACCCCAAGGATATGTTTATTCAACTGTATCATATCTAATTATCTAGAATGTACTGACATTCTTGAGGTTATTGTTATATCATGTGGTGTTTGTTGAATAACTATATACCTTGATATTATAGACGAGGTTAGTTAGCTAATGAACCACAAAGAGGCTCTGCCTTTACTTTTTGTGCTGATGAATTGCAAGAAAGCCTCTAATTAGAGGTTTTTGGAAAGGAGAAAGATGCTTTCAGGAACAGAATGAGGGTGGAGAAACAAGAGAGTGTATAAGAAAATGGGTAAGAGTCAGCAGGTACAGTGGTAAGCCTGGGAAGATGAGGAGTGGTAAATTTGCAAACAGGATGAATTTCCAAGTGTCTCATGTGAAGAGAATAAATTTAAAACATTACAGCACACTGGCTTCTCCTGGGTAGCATACAAACCCAGTAAGACTTTAGAAGTGCTCTGTATTTTCTATCTGTTCTGTGGAAAGGGTTGCCGATAGCGTGAATACAAAATGATTAAACACAGATGATGGGCCGATTCTCTTCTTTTCAGGAAGCAATGAAGAGGCTTCTAAAAATGCAAGCTTTGAGTTGTTAGGACTTAAATTAAGGCTCTGGTAATAAATCATAATTATATAGAAGAATAGAAAATTATTCCATAGCCAAAGTAAGTTGAGTTCCTTTTTTTTCCCCTACAAGCAGCAAACACATAAAGATCTACCACATATTAAAGATACCATTTGGTTTGTTTCAGATGTGACAATTTTACACACACTTAACTGAAGCTACAACAGTGAGAGCAGGCTTGAATCTGGAAGCAAGCATCTTCATGGAAGACAGTGGGATGTAGAGGGCACTGTCAAGGAGTGGAGAAAGGAGGGGCAGCAAGAGTTGTGTGGGTGTAGCATCACATAAGGACTGCTAGTCACACAGGAGTAGAAAAATAGATTAATTCAAGTATTTTATTTTATTTTTAAAGAGCAAGCATGTGAAGTTTGGAATTCAGTGGGTGAAGACAAGGAGTGAAATTATGAAGGCAACAAAGAAGCAACAGGAGATGCTGGGCAGAAAGGGTCAGAAACCAAATTTTGGAGAAAAAATGAGTTCAAAAGTACTGAGTTCATAGTAACATGGCACATCCCAGAAGCATGGGTATCTGGACAGTTGGCTCAACAAGACAGGAACAATAGATGTATAAAATAAAGTCACAGGTTCAGTGAGTAAACTGACACATTAGAAAGAGAATCATAAGGATAACCCTAACTGGGGAGTAGAAAGACTCCATATCTAAAGTATAGGAAAACTAAAACGAGTAAGCTGAACTGGAGACTTTGTGATCCACAGAGTCTAAAGAATATGGGACATGCAGATCATAACTCTCACACAGTTTTAACAGCTCCCACAGAGGCTAAGGATGAGAGTGAGCAAGAAAGAGTCCCAGATTACTTGTAACTCTCTTAAAACAACTCAAAGACTCCAAAAATTAAGGCACGGAAGACCTGGAGGCCACAGGTGAGAATGGGGATGCTGGTAAACCTTGTTTTTTTCAGGAGACATGCAAGAGGATCTCCAACCTCTCTGTTTTAGTCTCAAAGTCTTTGAGGACACAGAGAGAGTGAGAAATGGATTAGTGAATGATGTAATAGACATGCTTGCCAAAGAATATTTACTTTAAGAAGACAAATTCAAGAGCAATATTTAGGACAAGAATAATGTGGTTTGAGATGTTTGTCAAGATTCTGTGATATTAAATATTCAGTTTTTTTTATTCTTTGTCTTTCTTCAGAAATAATTGTCCACAGCAACCTTAGAGCTGAAGTGTATGTCACCAGGATGATATAAGTAATAATATTGAACCCCATGGGTGCTGCCATTAAAAGGTGATAGAATTCAATTTAAAACCCTCTATTCAAATTCAGTTTAGTTGTTAGGAGAAACATTAAGTAGAGAGATGTGAGGTTGGTACATGTCATTTTTAAAAGTAGGAAAAAACACCTCCCATTTTTTAAGTTACTTAGTTTATCACTAAAGTTTTATGATATTTTAACAGATATAACAGACAGAAAATTATGTTCCACACTTTATATCACAGTTATTCCAATTCACTTTTGTGCTAAGGCAGAGTTCTACCCCAATGGAGCTTCAGAATGGCAGTGGATAAGGGGTTGGCCTCTGGGGTTTGTAAAGGATTCACTGACTTGACTTCTTTCTCTATCATCCTTCCTCAATTCCCTCACTTCTGAGATTTAGCTTCCTTAAAGAGGCTGCAAAGATTTCCTAGACTCCAGATGTTGCCCAAGACAGTGGGGATATTTGGAGAAGTGGTGTATATCATCTCTCCATGCTTCATGCCAGCTTGCTGATTATAAGACACACCGGTTTGAATGAGAGCAGCCCCCACTAGCTCATATATTTGAATTTTTGATTTCCAGTTAGTGGCATCGTTTTGGAAGGAGTAGGAGGTGCTACTTGCTGGAGAAGGTATGTCATCAGGGTATGCTTTGAAGTTTCAGAAGCCCAGACCAGGTCCAGTCTATCTTTGCCTCCTGCCTGTGGATCAGGATGGAAGCTCTCCTGCCAACCTGCTGCCGTGCTTCCAACCTTGACGATTTTAGGATAACCTTCAGAAACTGTAAGCAAGCCACCAATAAAATGTTTTCTTTTATAAGTTACCTCGGTCATGGTGTCTTTTCACAGCAACAGAACAGTAACCAAGACACAAGCCAAAGGATTCCTTCAGATTTTAATATAAATTCTCCAGAGAAGAGAGGAAAAGTCACCCAGAAAAGGCTACCTCCAAACCTTTCTCCATCAGGCTCAGCTGAAATCATTCATTCTGTGTGGGTTAAGGCTTTATTCAAACACAGTGCTGCTGTTATTTTCCGTTGGATTAAGTTTTTTACCCAAACACTTTATCATTACACACACACACACACACACACACACATATATATATATATATATATATATATATATATATATACACACACACACACATATATATATATATATATATATATATATATATATATATTTTTTTTTTTAAAGAACCCTCTTCCATGATTGAAAAGGCCAACATAAATTTCCTGGTAGAAAATAAACTGCTTATTTCCAAGATCTGTGAATGCCATTTGTGACTATATTTATTCCATAGGTTCACATGATTTTCTGGTGTCTTAGAAACACAATTTTTCTCCCAAGGTGAGCTAATTGGTTATATGAATGCTGTAGAAAAATAAATGAAAAAAAAAAAAAAGAGGGGGTGTTGAAGAATTTGGACAACATACAGGTTCCTCTTTACCTGGCATGTAATATGCTGAGAAGGAAAGTGATCCCAGGATCCTTTGAGAATAAAAATTATCACCAAGGGGCTTCTATCTGTCTGTAGCATGTTGTCCAAAGCCTATCAACTGTTCTACCCCGAGGCTTTCCCACATCTATCGAGTGCTCATTCCTGTTAGGTTGTTGTATCATACATGCCTATTTTATGTAAGTCTGTGCGCATGCATATAGGGATCTACGTCTTTTGCATTTGTAATTTTTTATCCAGTTGCCTCATAAAAGACTAAAATAGAAGATTAGACTTCATTCAGGATTGCACAATGCCTCAGTAATCAATCTTTCTCATCATTGGCAGAGTGATATTTCAGAACTATGGAACAGGACAAAAGCTGATTTGAGATTCATACCGTTGTATACCTACTCACAAGGAAAAAAAAAATTCCCAGAAGCAATTTTCACATCTGCAAATCTAGGAAATGGTTGAGGAAATTTGCATGATTTGGGCACATGAGGCCATTTTAGCACACAGACTCCTTCCTTTCATCTCTGAAGGGTGTGGAAAGGATATAAACATGTTTTTTGCAGATGATGTGAGTTATTGACTGGCATAAATAGCAACTCACACTAAATGCCTCAAAAATGTGGCTTTTATTGAGTGAAGATGGCTTTCAGAAGAAAATATGTAGGAAAAAGTATTTTATGAGACTTGACAATATGGACTTAGATGCAGTATATGTACATGAATATGTGTATGAATGTATGCATGTATGTGAGTATGGATGCATTTGTGCTCGTGTGTGTGTGTGTGTGTGTGTGTGTGTGTGTGTGTGTTTGCTCTGTATCTGACGACACTTCATTGAGGATCTTTCTTATGCAGTCAATGTCTGTATTATTTGTTGAGCTGCTTGTATTCCAAGGTAACTTAATGAAACATAGGAATAAGAAAACCTCTAAACTGCTCATGATATCTGAACTGTCCATATCCAAATGGGGTGAACAAAATCCAAATATGAATATTTTGCCAACTAAAGTAAAGAACTCAATATACATGCCCCCCCCCCTTCTTTTTTTCCAAGACACGGTTTCTCTGTATAGCCCTGGTCATCCTGGAACTCCCTCTGTAGCCCAGGCTGGTCTCAAACTCAGAAATCCGCCTGCCTCTGCCTCCCCAGTGCTGGGATTAAAGGCATGTGCCACCACTGCCCAGCTGCATAGTTCTTTTATAACAACTTTTAAAATATATCCTAAAATCAACCAGCCAGCTGTTATTTTAAAGGACACTGTTGCACATTTTTTCTACACACATTTTTGAGGCAAAATTCAAACAACATAAGAACTGTAAGTGATATAGTGAAATAGGAGACACAAAAGTTAGGACAATCCTTTGTCTTCAACTGTAGATAGAGTCTGAGCGCCTGAGGCCACCACAGTCCTCATGAGAGTAAAAGATTGGCCACTGTGAGTAAAGCAATAACACCGACACAGAGACATCAGCGCAGGAGGGGGTTTGAGGGTAGTAGAAGAGTTTCAGTGGCGGAGAGAGGTAGATTGAGAGTAGATAGGACACTTACTAATGTCCCAAAGTCTGTACATATGTGTGTGTGAAGTGGTCAGGGTATAATAAAAGACGATTGTTCAACATGATTGATCAAGATGGAAACAACTCAGAGTACTCTCTGCCATTCTTCTGACCACCATCCTGTCTTTCTGCAAGCATGTGTGATGGCATCTTTAAAATATTCTAGTAAAATCTGAATAATTTCTAATCTGAAAGATCTAGATTCTTTGTCATCAGGCACCTTTACCCCAGGTAGCATATACAGCTTGAAAGACTGTTGGTTTCAATGATGGGAAAAAAAACCTAAGTCAGTATTATTTATTTGAGGAACTTCAATTGGTTAAAACTACTTTGGATGATAGGAAGTTTAGACATCATAGGTGTTTGTTACTTTTCCTTTTGACTACAGTGAGTTAGAGTATCAGATTGTATGCTTATGACAGTTAAAAAAGAGATTTTGGGAATTTTAACCGAGTGTTTGGTACACAGCAAATTGCTCTCCTTTCTTTGCATATACTATATGTATAGGAAGTATGCATAATAAATATATCATATAACAACTATTCCATATTCTTCACATATATTTATCTATATACACATTCATGTGCAAGTATGCCTACAGTCATTCACAAACTCACATAAACACATGATTGTATGTACATTCATGAGTGGGCCATATACACAGACTTATGCTTGAGGACATGGTAAGTGCTACAGATGGGCCACACACTTATCCAAAGCTCTGGAACTAATTACAACTCTGTGAAGTATATTCCAAAATCTCCAACCAAGTAATTTCACTCTAAAAGTCCTATAGAGTAGATGTGTATGGACATGTACACAGGCATAAGTATCATGGTTATGACAGTATGATTTGGAACAGTTTCAAGTGGGAAACAGCTCAGTAAAAAGGTAGGATGTGGTGGACCTATAAACTAGGAAAGGGGATAGCATTTGAAATGTAAATGAAGAAAATATCTAGTAAAAAAAGAATTCTATGCAGTAATTGTGAAGCATAAACTCTGGTTGTAAAAATAATTTTGATACCATTTGAACCAGCCTGAGTGTATCAACCCAGAGCACATAAGGGGAAGGATTCCTGGGGACACACTTACTATTCAAATATAAGCCAATTATTTGATGGGGGTAGAAGACAAATAACAAGCACATAGATCTGAGAAGCTGGAATAAGGGAAGAGAGACTCTTCTAGACAGTAGATTGCATTTATTTTATTATTTAAAATAGTTTGTAAGATTACAATATAATTATATCATTTCCCCCTTTGCTTTCCTCCATCCAACTTCTCCCATAATGTTCCTCCTTGTTTTCATGATTTCTTTTTCATTAATTAGTAATAATATTTTAATTATTGGTATAATAATAATTAATTATCTAGGGACAAAGGTAAGACAGACTTACTGACTTGTAAAAGTTTATTGAACAAACTGTGGGCTCTATATATTGATGTATTTTTTTTTTATTACTGATTTCATAGTTGTCTGATGTGAAAGCAGCTATTTTTCCATTTGATGACTTGGCTGTCTTCTCAAGAAAAGGTAAAGCTAAGTTCTTAGGGTAAGTAGAATTTGCTATATTGAGAGAATATATAAACAAACAATAACTGCTTCAATGATGCTGAATCTTGTATGCAGCATTTGATTGCTAGGGCAGTTGCATTCATGGGCAACAAGACACTTTAGAGATATCTGTTAATTACCTAGTAGTTTTGTAGGTCCTCCTGAGAGGGCAGTTAGGGAATTTGACTCATGCATGTATTTGTAGCCTGAAACAGCAATGGAGAAAATATCTGATTAACTAGCATTTAGGGAGTGAATCAGTCCTTCCTTTCTTCCATCTCCCTCCCTTCCTCTCCTCTTCCTCTTTGCTTCCTCCTCCTGTGGCTTTTCATTTTTTTTATTAGTCTTATTTTTTAAATTGCCACATAAAATTAAATGTTCACCCTGTAAAGTAGGAGGCATATACATGAACACACACACACACACACACACACACACACACACACACACACTTAAACATTTTGGATTTTGGCGTGTCCCATCAACTGAAGATAGTAAGAGAAATGAAGGATAATGATGTCAGGGTTTTCTAGTGGAACACCAACTCATCACTCTAGGCTGAGTGTTAGCTTCTATAATAACCTTCTTCAAGGACCTTCTCTGAGGTGGTTATTCCTCTTCATTGCCCTGTAGTTTTCAACTATGGTACTCTACTAGTCCTTGATCCCTGTTCATTGTGAATGTGCCTCACCAAGCTCTTGATAAGCATTAAGAATATACAGAGACAATGTGAGGAGCAGGCTCTGCCAGAATCCTACAAATATAGCTCTCACCAAACCACTGGACTGAGCACTGGGTGCCCAATGAAGGAGGTAGAGAAAGGACTGAAGGAACTGATAGGATTTGCAACTCCATAGGAAGAAAAACAATATCAACCAATCAGAAAACCCCCAACTCTGCCCAGAGCTCCCAGGGACTAAACCATCAACCACAGAGTACAAATGGCCCACCCCATGGCCCCATCCGCATATGAAGCAGAGGATGGCCTTGATGGGTACCAGCGGGAGGAGAGGCCCTTGGTCCTGTGAAGGGTCTATGCTCCAGGACAGGGAAGCAGGAGTAGGTGGGTTAGTGAGGAGGCAGAGGGGGGAATGGGATAGGGGGTTTTCAGAAGGGAAACCAGGAAGGGGAATAACATTTGAAATGGAAATAAAGAAAATATCTAATAAAAAAAAATAAGGTAGGAGTTGCTGGACGGTGGGACTTAAAAAATATCTAATTAAGAAAAAGGAAAAAGAAAAACAAAAATAAACAGTGGTGGAGAGTCATTATTCATTGTGTCTCCATTCATTCATTATGCCTCCACTTGGTTTGTTGTAGTAGGTCTAACAAAGCTGTAGCATGCAGATGGCACTCTGGGAAATTGTTGTCTTTTCATACCAGCTAAGAGAAGTGGGTAACAGCGAGGTTGTAGCAAGAGAATGAAATGGGAGGACACATATAAATGGAAAGGCAGAAAGGGTTCATCACTTATGAAAGGTCATGTGAAGTTTTCTCACCAGAGCTATTCTGGAGAGTATAAGTTAGGCAGCAAGCACCAGAGCTGCAGGTGGTGAAGTGAGAAGGAAGAACTGACAAATTTGATGACAAGAGGAAGGGTGAGTTCAGAATTTATTTAAAAACAAATGTGGAGTTAATCAATTGATATTGTCAAATTCTTTAAATGAAAATTAGCCATGTTGTGTCTTCAGTGGTCATGACATAATAGGAAAAAGATAACATCAGGAAACTCCATAGGTGTAAATGTAAGAAAAATGTTCACCACTTTAGAGTATAGATTTTTATGAGTCTTTTCAAGAACAGCATCAAATGTCTTCTCTTGACTTTTAATCTAAGCAAAGATAAAAAATTGGAAAAATGCAGATGATGAACATGGCATAGATAAATCTAAGAACTAACTATAGTACGGTAGACATCCCTGGGTATAAGACCAAGGAAAATACAATATTGATGTATTTTTATCTTAAAGATTGATGATAGAAAATGAGCAATATTGACATTGTAGTTAAAGAGCTGAATGCATTCATTCTTCATTACTGAGGAAGTACTTATATGTATTTTTTAATGACCACTAGAACAAATTGTATTGGAATGATAAAATAAGACTTGCAAATGCACATGTAAATGGAACTACTTAATTAAATACTGTATATTTAAAATAGAAAAATAATATCTGTTAAGATGGTTTAATATAAGGCTATATTTAGAGATATAAACCTCTCTGCCATTTTGATGAATTATTCTTCATTCATATTAAACATGTTTGAGATCACACAAAAATTTTTACTAGTTTTCTCATTCTAAAACTCTTCCAAGAAAATTGCAAAAATAACATTATTGAAGAAATTACTAATTCCCTGTGGCTTAGTCATTAATAGTGCCAGAAACTCCCTATTCTAGGGCTTGTGGGCAGGAAATGTTCATGTTTGCTATGACTCAATCACCCTTCAAGGTCTGTCTTAGTAAAGCGATGGCTATGAAGACTTGTTTGCAAGATTTAATTTCTATCCTTCCTCGCTAACCCTAAAGGATTCTTGGTTGAATTTAGACCATCAATGACTACACATAAAGACTCTATATTGTGCTTTGTATTGCTTAAAACAGCAACAACAACAACAACAACAACAACAACAACAACAACAAAATAAACCTCTCTTCGTTTTGAACTTTAGAATGATGTCATTGCTATATCTTGACTTTAAGGACTTATTAAAAGAAGGCATTCTCAAAGATGATAGGTATAATGTCACACATTCACTCTAGCTCTGAGAATTATTTTCTTTAGTATTTACAGCAAGCCTCTTTTTTTTCTGTCAGCTGGTCTGCTTTTTATGGACTCTGGGGTTTGGTTAACTGTGTTTCCTGGGTCCTCTCCAGTGCTTAGATGTTTACATGTTGGACTTGAAGTCCCTTGTTAGAGTAGGAAATGACTTCATGCACAAATTTTATGGATTAACTGTGCTTCTGGCTTCTTTTTTTAAAAATCATTTTCGCTCATCTCATCTTGTTAATTTTGGGGGCAATTTTATCCTGCTTCTTTCTCTGTAAAGCCAACATCAGTTTCTTTCTTTTTTTTTAAGTCTTATTTTAAAGTCATAGATATATTGAGGTAAGAATAAAAATGTATTGATAGCAGCAAACCAGGGTGGCTGTGTGTTTTTCCCCTCCCTGCCTCCTCCATGATCACTTCAGCGGCACCGAGGCCATGTTTGAGAAGTAGAGGGCTGACACTTTACCTATTTTAATTTCATCAATCCAAAGAGTTAATCTGGATAATTAAGCCTGCTCATTTGTCCCATCTCCATTGTCAAATGAAGTGGCACACAGGCAATTCCATCCCCACTGTTTTCTTCTCCAGCTTTGGAGAATTCAGAAGAGATGAATAGAAAGGAAATGGAAGGCGAGAGGGAAAACACCTGTGCTCTGATTTAGTTACAGATTCTGTTAAAGATCTTGTCAAACAGGGTTCCAGATGTGCCGTGCCGTTGATTTTTGCTATTGATTGTGGACATAAAACACTTGACTAAAATGCCACCATAATGTATCACAGTAGAAAAGAGGTGACAGTAGGGATTCAACTTCGCCTCTGTGTGTTGCAGAGTGGTGGTTATAGGAACCATTGATTGTATTTAGTCTTAACCAGGAAACACATCTAAAGTTATGTGATGGAGATACTGTTAGCAAATCTGAAGGGCAGTGGAGTCAATATTAATTAGGCAAGATAGGTTGTCTACAGTAGGCAAAGAAAACTAGCATGCTTTTAAAATGGCTAGAGAGCAATAGACACAGGTAGAGTCAAAGTCACTGTTCATGAAAGAGTCTGCAAATTGAGAAAAAAAATACATAGAATTCTACTCCCCCCAAAATGCCATTTTCAGGAACCTTTGTCTTGTGATTTTTTTAAAAAAATCTTTCTTATGTCTTAAAAACTACAAAAAAATGACTGCAATTAAGTGAACAGACAGTGGCTTATGACAATACAAGTAAGTTTCACCTTGGGAATAAGGCTCAGGATCCTTGGAGAGCCTGTCACCTGCAAGGAGAAAGTCTGCACTGCTGTTTGCAAATGTATTGCAGAGCCACTGCAAATCTGTGCCTGTGTTTCTTGGTGTTGCAAAAAACGGACTTAGAGCTGAGTGTAGCACATAACAAAATCTCTACTTAGTTTAAGTAAATAAAATATTTGAGATATGTGCATTTGCCACCCTTATATTATCCTTTTTATAATTCTGAGACCTAAATACATCTTGGTGATTCTCTTTGTATGATTATCTTAAATATTATGTTCAGGGTCATCTAGTAACACTGAAATAGAGATGTATTTTAGTTCTGCTTTCTTGAGAATATTCGTGTTAAGTTGGGTATCCCATTGTGAGGAACCAGTAGATGCAGTTTTGTAATGGGATGTGATGTATGTGTGTTGTACAATTATGTCCTGACTATATTCAATGATTCAATGAAAATACATAAAGCTTATTTTACAAATCCTATTTTGAATTAATGTCAAATCTTGTTTTGAATCAATGTCACTAAAACTTTTTAAGAAAACCCCCAGACCCTGTGCCTTACAGTGAAGGTCTGAAGTCCAGGCGTTTTGGAAACCAAGGCGTAAGGACTACAGGTTAAGTGCCGGCCTAAGCCACAGAGTGCTTTGAATACTAGCTTCAGAAGCTTAGTGAGAGCGGGTTGCAATTTTTGTTTTTAATGAGAAACAGGCCGAAGATAAGCGACAGCAATAGACTCCTGTGAGACATGCACAATGCTCAGATTACCTCAGCAGCTTATCTCACCCCCACCACTCCACACTCACACAATTCTGAAAACCCAGATCATGTCTCAGTGATTAGCATGGGTACTGAGAGACAGTGGGTGGGGGAACACAGCTTCTTGAAACTGTAGCTTTCATGATACAACTATGGGTTTATTTTTGCAAGTTCAAATGGGGAAATCTGCATTTTTTACCCTCGGTTATGTTTATATTTAGGCCTGAGAGTATAAAAACATGACAATATAAGAATTTATCTAGTCACCTCGTAATCCGTATTCAAACTAATAAAGGCTACAGGCGTATGTATTATTTATTCTTTTACTTGATACTCTGTAGCTCAGAACCATCTGTAAACCAGACAAGGATTTAAAAGCCATCCTATTCTTGGTCTATTTAGCTTTTGTTACTTTAACATCAATAGGCAATTACTATATTGTCCATCCAATCAGATTCTAGATTTTAATTGAACATAAAAAACCCTTCAGAGAATTAAATAAGCTCTCAAGTCTCACATATTATAAACGACAACATTCTGCAAGATATTTTCATAACTAACCAAACACTATCATTATAAACAAAATGCATATCACTTCTTTAATCATTATTTAAATAGATTATAGAATTTTCTATAAATAACTGGAGTATAGTATAATATCTGACACTTCTGATAAGAAGCCTTATTCAAAGGATTTTCCTTCATGAATAGATAGGAGCTTAGAATTTATAGGCTATATTTTATAGTTGGAAGATGTTCACTGGATCAGAGAAGGATCAGGCTTCCCTATGTTTCTCTGGATGGGTTTGCTCCTCTGAATAGTGCATCTTCATTTTTCTTTACTGTAAGCTTACAAAGGCAGGGAGAAGATAATTCATTTAGAATTTCACCAATATGCATTTAGAGGGGTAGAGTGAAGCCCACACAGAAAGCACACCTTCAGGAGAGCAGGATGGGGCGGAAAGGAAGAAACAAATCCAAGACCACAAACCCTGTTTCCAGAGGGCGAGGCTGGCTTGGGTGACAGTCCTGTCCATATGACATGAGAAAACTAAGAGAGCAGTTTGACAGAATGTCAAGTTAGTGAGAAAACAGGACTTCCCCCAAGTGGTGGAGCTCTATATTCTGTGGGACCAGAATGGCCCATGATTATGGAGAAGAGTCATGGGCACTTCAACCCAGATATTGCAAATGTGTGGATGGCAGGAGTTGGCTTCCTCCCTACTCCCAATCTGACAGCAGAAGGAAGCTCCACCACTCAACCCTAGCAGGAATTTATTACCCAGATAGTTATCAGACTTCAATTCTTGATTGACATTATAAGGTTTCTCCTACCACACCCCCTAACTTTCACCCCCTCAGTGTTTAGATGAAGTATCTTTAAATACTTCTGTATTAGGCAATGGTACCTAGTCACAAGAGCCTTGCCCCAGAGACCCTTGGCCACATCCCCAGGGGTGTAAATACCCCTTTCTTTCTCCCATCCCCAATAAGTGAACCAATTTTCTAAGCTGTTCCCGGATGGAATGTGTTTATTTCCCTGAACTCATTGCCTACAGAGATCCTGTACTGCATCTACCTGTACCTGGCTAAACTTCCTTTCCTCTATTCCAGTTTGGCTACTGTGAGGGAGAAGAGGACACAGAGCAGCAATATTCTGTATCCTATCTTCTACATACAATAAGACATCAGTACAAGGAGTTTCTCTCTCGAGTTTCCTTCAGTTCACAACCTGAACTTTAGACTTTAGTCTGTAAACAAAATTAGGTCTGAGAACCTTAGCTTTGGGTAAAACAAAAAACACCATCTTATAAAATAAACATAATAATTAGCATGTGCTTTACTTCATAATGATAATTTAATGAGATTATCATACTCACTTTTTAAGGGAGAGACTGCTAATGCTGAGTCTTTGGTTTGTTTTTCTGTGATGCATGTTTAAGTTCATGTGGAAAGGGTACAGATGCACATGCGTATGTGTGGTGGCCTTTCTCAGTTATTCTATACTTATTGAGTTATATAATTACTCATCCATTCATTAATTTTTAATCTCATGTATGTGGTATGTTGTGTGGGTGTGTACAAGTGTTTGTGCGTGTGTGTTCATGTATGTGTGCGTGTGCGCGCATGTGTGTGGTGGTCAATGTAGATATTTGTTGATATGTGCAAGGGTCTATGTGTGCATGCACCTCATATGTTTGCTGTGCACACATGTGTAGGGCCAGTGCTTCTGTGCTTTTGACTTCTACACGGAGGCTCCATCTCACTTGGGGAATCAACACTGAAGGAGTAAACAATGTGCGGGGAGATTATTTGTGTGAAAAATGTTGAAATGTAAACAGTAGAAACCACTTCACTTGGCCTTCATATCCCCAAACCAGGAGACTCATTTTAGCACATAGTTTTGTCATTTCTAAAATTAGCTTAAGCTGCATTTTACTTTTCCAGGATATTTTTTCTTGACTTGATTTACTGGATTAAAATTGAATCATGAACTTCTCTCTCTCTCTCTCTCTCTCTCTCTCTCTCTCTCTCTCTCTCTCT
>NC_034608.1:26371385-26398897 GCF_900095145.1 Mus pahari | reverse complement strand
CTCCCTCCCTCCCTCCCTCCTTCCCTCCTTCCTTCCTTCCTTCCTTCCTTCCTTCCTTCCTTTCATTTCAGATACCATCATATAAAATCAGAGGTTTAATGATGGAACAGGATTGAATATAATCCTGAGAGTGTCTGGGGTAGCTATGATGCTATTTCCCACATTTTATTAAGTGGGGTAACCTTTAGCATATCCCTGACAAAGGTATAGTCTGGACAGTTTGTTTCAATTATGCACACTCAGAGTGATTAGAAATTCATCTTTAACCTGCTTTTCCTCAAGGGATCCATACACTGCTTCCTCATACAACAGAACCCCAGTGCAATCCTCTCTGGTCCCCATCTTTTTACCTCTTAAAGAATTGCTGGATCTTCCTGAGTTTTCGCCTCTGTATTCTTTCTCATGGGACAGGTGTTCAGGCTGTGCCTCTTTCCAGCCCCATCACCTTTTTTTGAGTCTTGTCCATGTCTTTTCCATAGTTTCTATGTATAGACACTTCTGTTTTAAGTGTGCTCAGACAAGACCATGCTAAAGCTAACGTGCCTTCTGATATAGACTTTGCAATGGTCTCAGTATTCAACATGAGATTCTTTCATTGCTCTTTCAAGGCATATTCCTAGCTGCTGAAGGCAAGCTTCTCTAATTCAGTATTTTAAATTGATTTTAGAATTCAAATTGAAAGCTTTGAAATCAAATACTTCTACAGCCGAAAGGGAGCCTAGAAATCAAATGGAAATTAGGATTAAGGTCCAACTCCACTGTTGAAGGTAGGACTTGTCTTCAAACAAATAGCAGAACTCCCGGAGCAGTTCTGTTGCTGGGAGAAATAATGTTCCCTCCTACTTCACAGGACTCTTGTGGGCACTGAGAAATAACACAAACAAAGCTCTTGAGAATGTTACAAACACGGATGTCACGGGCTTCTGCAAGCCCCTCTGTACCACTCCTACTCGATTACTGTTGCTTCAGAAATCAGCCTGCTTAAGCTGTTGGTGTGTTTTCCCCCACATCATGTAATACTCTAGCACTTAACTAACAGTCCAGAGTCAGATGAACCCACAGTGCAAGGGCTCATTCGACAAGGTGTCTCCCACTTCAGATGCCAGACATGAGAGGCACCCAGGCTACTCACATTTTGAATGCAAGTGCTCCTACTACACTTCACACTTCAGGTTTGATAATTTGCCAGGGAAAATTAGGAATGAACAGACTTAAAAATCAGGAGTACCACATACCTAGTGATTATGAAATTATAAAGGATATGAATAGAAGAGATGATAAGACTGTGTATATAAGACAGTGACAGAACATCCCTGCTCTTGGGTCACAGCCATGCAAAACAGTTCCACATACATCTTACCCACACACCTTCCTAGAACGATTCCTCGAATTTCACCTTCCCTGCACATCTTCCATGTAACATGTTCATCATTACACACAAAATCCTTAAATCTTTGACTTAGAATTTGTACACCATGATTTCTAGCAATGTTTCTCTCCCTGCAGGTTAGGGAGCTATATATAACTTAAAATTTTCAGACATTAATCAATAATTTATCTTAAAAGATTTTAAAACATATCCTGTCCAAGGAAGCCTACCCAAGTCATCTTACTGCTATGGATATGGACATGGGAGGAGAACTTGTTATCTATAAATAGACTCTCACCACGCAGGAGATTTCAGGTTTCAGAAGCTCTATTCCAGAAACTGTAGACAAGGACATTCCAGAGATGGTAGGTACTACAGCACAACACTCACCACTGGCTGCCACCATTGTCATCAACTCAATTTGCAGGGAACAGCAACCTTTTTGAACTCTATACTCCCATGAAGAGTTCACTGGCACTTTCCTTACATCACCCTTGTTAGCCTTTCAGGATCCTCGGGTGCAAGTCAGCACCCACATTTCTTCTTCTTCTTTTTTTTTTTAATGTTTTTTATTAGGTATTTTCTTTATTTACATTTCAAGTGCTATCCCGAAAGTTCCCTATACCCTCCACCCCCGCCCCTGTTCCCCTACCCACCCACTCCCACTTCTTGGCCCTGGCATTCCCCTGGGCTGGGTCATATAAAGTTTGCAAGACCAAGGGGCCTCTCTTCCCCATGATGGCCGATTAGTCTATCATCTGCTACATATGCAGCTAGAGACATGAGCTCAGGAGGTACCGGTTAGTTCATATTGTTGTTCTGCCTACAGGGTTGCAGCCCCCTTCAGCTCCTTGGGTACTTTTTCCAGCTCCTCCATTGGGGGCCCTATATTCCATCCAATAGCTGACTGTGAGCATCTACTTCTAAAGCTTCCATTCTTTAGGGTTGAAAATGTCACAAAGCCACCCTTCCTTCCATGTTTCTGCCTTCCCTTCCTGGTTTTGTTGATAGCCTACCAGGGAGAGAGAACTAAAACATTACACAATCTTAAATGATAACCTGACTTATAGAGAATTTTATTTTTCATTAGGCAGATGTATTTTACTGCCATAGATAATAATTTATTATTATTTTTTGTTTTGGGAATTTACATTACATCACTGTAAAATTGTGAAATAAGCTAGTGAACACCTACCACAAGTTCACGCACCTAAATAATCAGACAAGCACATGGGGCTTTTCTGGAATTAAGCCCAGTATTTTGAAGAAAGGATACCCAATAATTTCATCTTCCCATTTTTTTTTTTGACAGTTTCTCTGCTCACTATGAAATTGGTCTCTGAAGATAATTCTTCAATACAAAGTGACCAGTCGCCTGAAGTGTGTGCTGATAACCTACCAGCGTGCAGCTGGCTCAGAGGTACTCGTGGGCATCCTGGAGTTCATTCTCCACCTCTCACCTATGCCTCATTAAGATATACGAGATGAGAAAGAAAATTTTGTAAGGCATTGATGGTTTAAAAGGAAAAACACCCATGTCTCTTGGTTTTTAGAACTAGAATTTCGAGATTAATAAACTCCCCAAGATTTCATCTGTAATTCCTACACCAGGCTAAACTGCCTCAAATCAGCTAAGGTGGATGATAAATAGGAAACAAGCTTTGTTACCATTTAGGAGTCAGAGCTTATGAACCAAAAGCTGGAGTATTTTTCCTAGGAAGGCTTTGGCTCCACGCATAAAACTAAGCTTTTTCTCCAATAGTAAATGGATGAGAATTATTTTCAAAGGTCACTCCGGTGCAGTCATTGTGCACAATTAAGTACTTGTATATGTCCTGCTGCAAAAGAAAGCATTATTAGTGACTGTATAAACACACATACTTGCATGGCAGTCTAGAAAATAATCAGGATACCTGGTAAGGATTTTGGCTTCTAAGAAGTCAGTAAGAAGCAGCTATGTACTTTTAAGACAGTATTTCTCTCTATTGATGATCCTGATCCCTTGATTCTGGTTAAGCAATCCTGCTGCCTCAGTCTCCCAAGTAGCTCATTTTTTCCATATCTGATTGTATATTTGCTTCAGGATGCTTCACTTCCTCTTTGGAAGTACAGTTGACAAAACTGAGTGTGAGCTTGACTTTCTAAGGAAGAGGAATTGTTTTATTATCTCTTTTAGGTCATGAAATGAACATGTTCAAAAGAAAATGCTAGCATTAATCAACCAATTCTGGTTTATGTGATTCACTCTTATTTTCTAGGATCTTGTTATTACAGAGGAAGTCCACTTTGTGTTCCTCTAGTGTGCTGGAAGTCCTGGTCCAGCGTACTGAGAACTAATTGCTTAGCCATTTGGCACATGTTTATACACCAACTACACTCTGAAAACATCTGCAGCTGGAATTGTTGGTGCAGATATTTTCATGCAGTTCTGAGCTTGCTTTCTTTGTTGAGGCATCAACTCTGGAGGGTAGCTCATATTAGTGTTATTAGGTAAACTCAGAATGAAGTGCTACTAACTGTATATGACACAGGCTGAGTACTTGTGGGAAATGCCCTTTATTGACCAACCAGTGTCCTCAGAGTGGAAGAGAGGGTTGTCTAGGAGACTATTCTGTGTTAATATTGTATATCTTTGATTATCAAAATAAAATTTTCTGGCTTTTGAAAGAGCTAAGAGTATTGACCTTCTAAGTTTACTTTGGCATATTTTAATGACATTTTGATTAATTAGTTAACAGTCATTGTTTTTCAGGTACTCATGATATAATCTTAAACAAACATACAAACCTCTTCTGACAATATTTTAGACATTTTAGTATTATGACAATTGAAATGTAAATAAAGAAAATATCTAATAAAAATTAACTTAAAAAAAAGAAAAAATAATGGAAGGTTTTCATGTTTGTACCTAGATCTATGTTTTGAGAATTCACAAAGATTTGTTCTTTCACTAGGAGGGGAGAAGAGAGATGCCTGAAATAATGAGGCTGTTTGATCCAGAATTTCTTAACTAACTTCAACACCCAGATAAGAGTTTCATGGCAAGGTTTGTTAAACCAGAAGAGACATTCATTCAATGCTGAAGTTTGAGTAGGAAAATATTATTGTATTTGGCTGCCTGGCTGCTGTAACAGAATACCACAGGCTAGAAGCACTGGGAAGTGAAGGGCTATTCCCTAGTGTTGGAGGCTTGGAGCCAGGAAAAGGGACAAGCAGAACTGCGATCTGCTGTAGCCAAGCAGAACTGCGATCTGCTGTAGCCCATCTCCTGACTACAGACAGGCCCTTCTCACTGTCCTTAGTGTGATTTTTGTCTATGCATACTCATAGCATGAGATGCTCTTACAAATAAAGTTAGCCATATTAGACTGGAGTCCCATCATCATGACCCATTTAGCTTGTTTCCTGAGGGAATAATCCTCATGTGCATGATAGTCCTTTGGTTGCTGTACTGTGCAATTATTTCATGTGAGTTTGAAAGTCTTTCTTCAGCGCTACAATATTTTATGCACAGCCAGGGCCACGCTGAATCTCAGGGTCTATGCCATATATTGCATAATTTCTGAAATATTTATATTAAATGTTTTAGGCACTGTATTTTGTTCCCTGATATTCACACATTAGCATCTTAGGTACTGATATTAAGTTAAAACCCCATCCTCCCTGGGTCCATACTACTCTGAGGACATAGATCAAACACTGTTTCTGGCCTACATGAATCAGCCCTTCTGTTGCTGGCTTTCTGTTTTCTCTACAGTGTCTCCTTCATACTGCATTGTCTGGCTCAGACAACACTGATTCTTTATGCTCTTCCTGACATGGGTTTAAATGGTTGTTTTTTTAGCTTGCAGTTCTGACTCACTCAGTTAGATGTTGTGTTCACCAGTGCAACCACTCACTTTCATCTCATTTCCTGCTATTATCTTCTTTCCTTGACTTAGCTACAGAAATGTTACACTGCTTTGTGAGAGAATTTTTATTTTTATGTTGAAATAGTAACCTTTAGGAAGTCAAAAAATTTTTTAGCTCCCATGGTGAGTCTCACTGGATACGATCTATTTGGTATAGTTAGATGATGATTATGATCCATTTCTAATGATATCTTCTATTGTACCAGATATTAATTCCAAAACTGTTGTGTATGTCTTATGCTTTGACTTAACAAGCAAGGGAGTGCCTTTGCAGACAGGGCTTATCCAGAGCACCTGGTTTCAAGATCCCTCATTCATTCTCTAGACATTTGGTCTAGAGCTAAGAGTGATAAGGTAACAAAGGATTCGGTCAGCATCATGTAGTTAATTAGGGTTTAACAGGCAAGTGGTTATGTATTTCACAACTGATTCACCTTGTTTTAGACAAAAGAAATTACTATATTCTTTACCAGTTTACAGATAGATAAGAAAACTTTTGGAGAAGTGGGATCAGAGTTCATTCCTAGGCCTGGGGACATGAACTTGTTTGACCTTCCCAACAAGATGGTGAAGTTGTCCTTAAGATTGCTGGATTCAGACAACTGTCACCTTACAAGCTGTCCCTGAACTGTCTGGACTCAGAAAACTGTTTAATATGGAAGCTGCTCAGCTGAAGGGAAGTCCCCAGCTCTCTAGCGTCTGGGACCTTGAATTTCGTTTTCACCTATGGTTTAATGGAATCTGAAAACAAAATAGTAGCACTTAGAATATGTTTCTTTTACTTGTTCCCATCAGTATGAGTTCACTAAATAATAGGAACTTGTCTCACATCACATTAAACAGTAGGTAGACAAGAACTAGCAAGTCAGCCTTAGAGTCAGATGGAGTCCCCAGATGAAGTTTCTACTTTGAAAACCAACTGCCTGATACCAGATTACGGAAATATCTTTACTGTGTAGTCCATAAACTGTAGGAATTAAAATGTCACACTATTCACAGAGCCTGTAAGATGGCCCAGTGCATAAAGATACTTGCTGAAAAGCTTCATCACTACAATATACACATGGAAAGAGAGAACTGACTGCTACAAATTGTACTTTGATCATAACATGGGCACTGTGATGGTTTGCATATGCTTGTCCCAGGGAGTAGCACTATTAGAAAGGATTGCCCTGTTGGAGTAGGTGTGTCATTGTGGGTGTGGGCTTTGAGCCCCTCATCCTAGCTGCCTGGAAGTCAGTATTCTGCTATCTGCCTTCAGATGAACATGTAGAACTCTCAGTTACCCCTGCACCATGCCTCCTGGATGGTGCCATGTTCCCACCTTGATGATAATGGACTGAATCTCTGATCTTGTAAGCCAGTCCCAATTAAATGCTGTCTTTATAAGAGTTGCTTTGGTCATAGTGTCTGTTCACAGCAGTAAAATTCTGGATTGCTTTTTAGGACTGGAGCATGTCTCTCTTCAAGGGTAAGGGTATGGAATGCTCAGAAAGATGTCTTCACATCAAGAAGAGCCATGTGAAAGCATCAGGGGTGGAGGTGGGGAGTCAAACTTCATAGCTGAGAAAAGTGATTCACATGCCCTGGAGCAGGCAACCCCTGCTGACATGAACAGTTCTAAGTCAATGCTTAGCATGAACACTGGGCAAGATGTGTGCAGGGTGGTACTATGACAGTACATAGCATTTTCCTTAAACCCATACATCAGTGTAACCCTGGAAGAAAAGATCAGACAGCATCACCATGAAAGAACATCAAAACACCTGACCCCATAAGATCTAACCCTAGCACTTTTCAGTGCACATGTGGAGGTTGGACAAAGAATTTCAGGATTGGTTCTATTCTACCATGTACGTTCTAGGAATTGAGCTCAGAACGTTAGGCTTGGCAGCATGTGCCTTTCTGAATAGAGCCATCTCTTGAGCCCTTGAATTTTATTTTAATAGAGTCTAACACAATTTTTCAATTGTTAATATTTGTGTTATATTTAAACATTTACTCCTAAACCAGGTTCACAAGATTTTACTTCTTTCTGTGTGTCTGTCCACCTGTTCCATAGTTTTTGTTTTGTGTATTTGTGCACAATTTTTGGTTAATTTTTGTATAAAAAGTGAGTCTTTGATCATTTGGAATTTAGATGTCTGTGATCTATCATCAGTGAGATGTATCAATCAATGATCAATGAATGAGATGTATTCATTGAAAACACTGTTCTCAATTGCTTTTGCCTGGTGCTAAACATCAGTTAAATGTTTTTGTGTATACAAATACCTCAGTTCTCTATTCTGTTCCACTAATCTACATATTTATTTATTCATTAACCTTGCTGCCTTGATTACATCAGCTCTATAGTAAACTTGGACTTCAGTAGTGTCTGTTAGACCTCTCACTTTGGTATTAATAATATATTGCTATATTTTTGCTGTATGTACGAAATCTACAACCACATTGACTATAAGTACAAAACAAAATGCCATTACTTAATTGTCATCATGCTGAATCTAAGTATCAGTTTTCTAAAATGGATATCTTAGCAATAACAAGCCATGTACGCAAAAACATAAATTGTGCTTCTGTTTATTTACTACACTGACATCTTTCATCATTTTCCCAAGGTTTCATACATACAAATTGCATATCTATTCTGTTAGATTTATATAAAAGTATTTCACATAATCAGAAATAGTAAGGTTTATTTAATTAAGGTTGCAAATATTTGTCTCTAGCGTGCAGGGTGCTATGGAGTTTTTCTGAATTTATTTTGTATCCTTGCTATATGAACTTACAACTCAGCTGAGCATTTCACAGTTGTGTAGGCAGAATGAAATGGTCCAGGCCCAACTCGAAAACTCTGCTGTCTGAGACACCCAGTACAATTCACTGGAATTCACCCTGTTCATATTTTTCGTATAGTCAGAAAAGTTGTATGGATTCTCAGCTTTTACACTCTAGAGGTTGAAGCTGGAGACCTTCACAATGTTACTTCAATGTCATGTTCTTCTGTTTACCTAGTCACATGTATTTTATCAGTGTTTTCACTGGGAAATGACTTACCTCTATGCAAGTTTCCATGCATAGAGAAGTATAATTTACGAGTATATGTCACAATTATTGCAGCTCCAAAGAAAGTTATATACATGCGATGTCAACAGTTTGAGTTTTTCTTAAATGATTTGTGTATTTTCTACTATTTTATAAGGAGCTCCTGTAAGAGAACATTTGACACTAGAAAAGTACTTTCTGGCACTCTCTGAGTCATTCCTGCTCTTTGATTAGAAACACAGCACATCAGGGGGTGGATAGAAGATTCATTTGAGAAAAAAAGTCAGTTGCTGTCCACATTGAGCTGAGGAAACTCATGCACGCACATATACACACAAAAGCAATGAAAACTTTTGAGGGACTTAAGTAAGGAGAAAAAAGCAAAGCTCAAAAAAGAACAGAATAGTCGAACCAACACCCGTCCTCATATTAATGGATTTCTAGTACAGGTTCTAAAATGTCCAAAGCTGTGGAGAAGGGTACACCAGATTTACACAAACCCTAACTAACATATATTATTTCCCCATAAAATGCATGACTCGTCACATATACTGTGAGGTGCTAAGAATTCTTCTAATATGAGGCCATAGATACAGCTGCAAAACCTGCAAACAATGCATTGGTATTGCATTGTCTCATGAAAGCTCTGCAACTCATCCTCATGGTTTTCTTCCATTTCTGAATTTTGAAAGATGAAACATTAATACATTCTGCATATGGCATATGAACTGGAGTCTTGACTTTTTAAATGTAAGAACCACCTATTTTGGTCATTCAGAAGCCATAACAAAAGATGTGATGTCAGCCATGATGTACATATAAACTTGATAGTCCTTTATGCACTGGTAGCCACTCTGATCATTTATAGCCACTTTACCTATGGATTTGACAAGAAAACATACAGTGAAAACAAATATAAAATGTAAGCATTGCGTTGCAATAATGCGACTTTAGTTACCCATTTTAGTCTGATCATAGTTATAGCTCCTACTAGAGACAGTCTTTTTTCTTTATATACTATAAAAAGAAGCTTTATAAAGAAGCTGTACCCTAAGATACTGCCATGATTTATTCCATGGATATTTAATGGATTATTTTGTACATGATAATTTCTCTTTCCTTATATATTCTATCATTCTGGGGACCCATGCTCTGAAATTGTGATAGAGAACATTTACAAGGTGGGACATATCCCACTATCAAGAAAAAAGTTTATATAAAAAAATAATTCTGAAGTAATTATTCACATTTTCAACAAAATCATGGTGAGGTTTACAGTTTGCCAAGAAGAGCACATTGATGATACAAGAAAAAGTTTCTTTTGTATTTTTCTTTGCTGTATAACAGGTTACCCCAAAACTTAGAAGCTAAAATCAAGAAAAGTATTTTCATCTTTTAAAATTATGATTCTGATTTGGAAATGTGTTTCCTAAGTAAATACAGATTTTGGTTTCAGTCAGGATGTCACCTGAAGATGTGGTTCAGGTTAGAAGATCTTCATCCCAAGTATTTTTGTGTAGTATTAGAAGTTTGCTCACTCCTCACAGGCAACTTGACTACATTTTCTATTATGAGTGACCTAAGACACTGATGGCACATGTGAATCTACAATGATGTCGTGATCTAGTTTGAAAAGTCACAAGTCTATATTAATACACATTGTATTAACTGGAATAAGTCATTAGAGTTTTGATCACACTCTAGGGCAGGAAAGATGACTTCAATATTTGCAGTGGAGAGAGTAATGTGTAGTTTTTTCCTACCACTATAGTGTAGCAGAAGCCACTGAGTTGTTTACTCTAAGCATCTGTTTATTCTACAAGTTAATGTAACAACATCTTGAGGTTTATGCAATGGGAGCTGGATGCTTGTCCAAGTACACTACTTTAAAGAAAGAAATGTGAAAAATCTTCAAGTGCAAAGTGCGTGGCATTCAAAGATTATGCAGTAAACACAGAGAACAATCACAATCATTTCCAATGAAAAGGTTTAACTGCCAAAGAATTGTAGAAAATTACTGTCTCCAGTGACCTGATCCAATGTGTAGATTTCATTTGTGTTTTAGTCTTTGTCTTTCTTACATTGTTCCATATGTCAGGAAGCTGGAGACAGGAAGCTAGTGTGTGGGGAAAGGAAGGCTCATGCATCCCCCGCAGATTTGTGAGTTGACAGGGGATCAGGCCTTTGGCTCTGCAGAGCTCTCTTTGTTATTTTCTTCCCTGCCCTGCTGGCTCCACTTGTACTATGAAACTGCACCCCAAGCAGACAGGAGGCAAGGGACACAAAGCGTCTGCAGAATGTGCTCTGTTTTGTATAACCCCCTTTTATTCTAATGTAATTTTAGACTATGCAAAAGTTATAAAAGCAATCATGACTTCCCATAAGCTCTGTTCTTCATTTGGGTTCATTTAATGTTAGCATCTTCTTTAACCCAAGTATGTTCACTGATATCAGAAAAGTAAACACCTATTAATGCATTAAATGTCTGCTCCATCTATATAATGAATATTAAAACTAATAGCAATGATTATTCCAATAATACTTTTACTTAATAATATAGTAAAAATATAAATCTAATGCTATACCATAATTATAATGTGCAGTCATATAAGATATCAATAATATTACCACTATTGTCTGTCTGGTTTTTTTTTTTTTTTTTTTTGTTAATCATACCAACTCTGTGTGCTTAAAGTTTTCATTTTCCTACATGCTTCTTTTTTATTTCTGGATGCAGTATCTAATTGTTTTCTAGCCCCTTATTCATTCATTACCTCTTATGACTCTAAAATATTTAAATATTCCTCCTCTCTTCATGTGTAGAATGTACCTCAAAGTCAGCTTGCCTGGTGTTTGCTTATGGTTTGACTTAAGTCATGCAATATTGCCGAAAATACTACTAAGATGCCCCTGTGAATTTCTCATTATATGGCATCATGGGTTGAGGACAAATGATTATTTGGTTCTGACAACTGTGGCATGTGTCCTTTCATTTAAAGTGAGAACTTTTCATTGGTCAGTTTCTACCTATCTTTTGGCTGTCGGCTACTTTGGTTTTTCATGTGCATTTGTCCAACAGTTTTGGTACATTATAGCTGCCCTTTTCTGCTATGACTGTTTCTATAGTGTTTGTTTAAGCTGATGGATTTTATAATCAATGAAATATCAATGAAGTTATCAATAAAATAATTTCAGAATATATTCACAACTTATTATTGAAAGGTATCTGTGTGCTCATTTTTTAAAAGGTGGACTGAGTAATTTGGTTTGATCCATTAGAATAAGGAATATACTGGCCATTAAGATTTCTGGTCATAAAGATAGCATTCTTCATCTTTTGATTATATACAACAAGAAAAAAAATCTAGATATGTGGGAATGATTCCAAGAGCAGAGCAAAGCACTGTACTAGTTTCTCTGTGCAGGTACAGAACATTGCTATGGATTATAGAATGGCCACTGGGAGTTTTAAAACCATAAAGAGATAAGTGAATACTTACCATGGCTTTGCCAGTTGAACATACTGAAATTTGTCCTTAAGAAGAAAAAACGTGATTGGACACATTCTCTAAAAACACAGGTTAAGTATGCTTCCACTGCTTATTAGAAGATGGATTTAGATGGAGGAAGTACTTGCAAATTGACACAATGTGGCAGCTGTCCAACAAAGTCAGTCTTCACTTCAGGGACCAAAGACAGACTTTCTGCATTGGATATCGGCATAGTTTGCCAGCATTTGCAGGAAATAACTAAGCGGCATCAACAAAGAGTGTTTAAACAAACCAATCTGGAAGTCAAAAGGTTATGCACAGTGGAGGGCTGGTGGTGTTAATTCTACACGGATTAACACCACAGTCATTTCCTAAAATAGACAAGACCTGCAACCAGGGTTGAGCCTGGAGACCTTTATTGTCTAAACTCCAGATCAGACATTTAGCTTTTGCTTTGAACTAGTAAAGTGCTTTCTATTCATGGTACTGATGAGGCTGAATCAATAGAGGGGGAGTCACTCACAGAACTTCGTCCTGCCCTTAGACCTTGGGAAGAGAGGCACATGGACCTGCACCCATACTGCAGGCAAGAGTATGGGCATTCATTTTGAGCCTGGCATAAATCCTATTCCTGACACCTGTCATACCATGGACAAATGCATCTGCCTATTATTCAAGCCTAAGAACTGTGGCCCCAACAAGCCTTTGTCCCCCTCTGCACAATGTTACTGTATTTTGTTCACAGAATAAATGCCTTACTAACAAGATAAGTTATCTTGCCCTAGCTTGTTGTGAACAGACCACTCCAACTCCATAATGAGATAGCTGTATCTAGGGACCAACAATGTCACTTGATATAAGATATACACGTCCCTACATAGGGCTCTCCACAAGGTATGACAACATCCAGGGAAAGAAAAACAGAGAATTGGATTGCATCAGTATGCTAAACTTGCTTACTCCAGTGGATTCTAGAAGAAATACTGAGAAGTCCACCAAGATGGAATTCAATTTTAGTAAGAAAGGTAATTAGTAATAATAATTATTAACATATGTTAATAGAATATTAGTGATCTATTTCTCTATAGATTTTTAAATACTGCATTTGAATGGGATAAAACACTTAAAATATACACAAATAGACATAGAATTTTACCATTGTATTGTTTTAAATGCATAACCCAATCATGTTAATTACTCTTGTAATATTATACACCCATCACTTCCTTTTATTTCCAGAATTTTTTAAATCATTCCAAATAAAATCTTTACTCAATATACTCTATAAAACAGTATCTCCCCATTCTTCCTTAGTAGAGCTCTTGGCAAGAATTTCTACTTTATGTCTTTGTGAATGTGTCTCATCTATAACAGATACCTCATATGAATGGCATTAAACATTTTTTCTTTGGAATCTGGCTTATTTCATGGAACATGTCCATGTTTTTAAAGTTCATCTTTGTTGTAACATATATTATAACTTTACTTATTTGCATGCTTGAAAACATTTCTTCTGACATATATTCTGTCCCTCTGTCCATCATCTGATGGTCACTTGGGTTGCTGCCACATTTTAGCTATTGTTCATGATGTTGCCAATAATACTGGTGCTCAGCATGTGAGTTTGTTTCAACAGAGTATATACTTAGGACTTGAATGCCGGATCACGTGGAAATTGTATATTTAACTTTTAGAGGGTCTGTCAAGCTATTATTCCTTGGTTTTAGCTAATATTTACACAGGAAGTAGATAGACTTCTAGTGTAGCCATCGGCTTGGCAATGTTACAGGTCAGAAAGGACAGCAAGCTTAAGTGTTATCACTTTCTTTCTCAGAGCTTTACCAGTGAGAAATCTGTGCATGACTTTGGAAACTTTTGTGCTACTCAAAATCGATGAAGAAAGAAGAGAGAGAGAGGGACTTGGGGGGAGGGGAGAAAGGAGAGAAGAGGAAGAAAAGGAGGAGGAGGAAGAGAAAGAGAAGGAGGAAGAAGAGGAGAAGGAAGAAGTATATGCTGATTCTTGGTAAAATAAATATATACATAAATAAACCAAACACCAAAAAAAAACCCAAAAAACAAAAAAACAAAACAAACAAACAAACAAAAAACAAACCATGCTGTGACCAGTAAATTGGTAGTGTTTTCTGCACTGCACTGAAGTTGCTTGCATAAAAATTGTCTTTAAAACTTTTAAAGTTCATGTAGCAATGTCATTGATTTTTAGCATCCTCTTTGGATATTGAAAGAACTCAGCTCCCCTACAAGGCTTTGTAGAATTATTTGTCCTGAGTACCATGTCTTAAAATGAGACTTTTAAAACTATGAGTGAAAAGAAAAAGCAGAAATGAAAGGAAATAACAGGACAGTCATGAGCAGCAAACCCTGATTCCCACTGTTTGGGTACAGCCTGAGCTTTCACATCCTTTGAAGCTCATGCAATATTCTGATCCCTAACAACCCATATTCTTGAAAACTTAAACACGAATCTAGCATGAGGTAAGTGTCTTTGCATTTGAGTTTGAGAACACAGAAAGGTCTAACTGCCTGGAGGGAAAACTTTAATCACAGTGTCTCTTCATCCTGGCTTGTGACCTTTCCCAACATTCAATTGTTGTTGTTTTTTTTTTTTTTTTTTTTTTCTTCTTTTTCTTTGCACAGGTCTTGAAAGAGCCTGTGGCTATAAGGATAGAATCCTTCAGTATTGCTTAATGTGGTTTATGTGTAGATTCTGCCCTTGTCAAAGCACCTACGTATGCTGGTAACAGCCAGAGATGGGTGAGGGCTCAAAAGTAGTTTCAGTTTTTTTTAAGTTTTTGTTCACACCAACCAAATAAAAGCATTTTCCTGCCACTGCTATGAAAATGTAATTAATTAAAGTTATATATTCCACATTAAAATAAGAATTTGTAGAAAAAAAAAAGAAAAAAAATAGAATTTGTGCAAGTAACCCCATATTTGATTCTGAATGCTTTGTATTTTGCACTCCCTATGTTAACATTCTTGCTCTATAAAACCCTATTCCCACAATATAAAATTAAAGCAACATGATTTTTTTTTTAGTTTAATATTGTGTTTATAGTTCTTCAAATAGCTCACAGATCTCCCCATCAGTAGACTTGACCTTTTATGTCAATTGTGTAGACAAAGGAGGAAAGACTAGAAGACAGTGACTTTTCATAATCACATCATAAATGTTAAAGACGGTCGCTTTTGTTCGTAGGCTCTGTTGGGCTTTTTAAAGAAACATTAGTACCTTCTTGTGTAGAGTCCACAGAGGGATGATACATGCAACTTAGGTTTCTGAATGTCTGACAGTTCATATCAAGTCTGGGAACCTTATGAAAAGTTTAAATTCCACAAGTAAGATTTTTTTTTTCTCCCCGTAATAACCTTTCTGAAGTTAGAACTTAAGCTCCCATTAAGGAGGCTATGAGAACACTGGCTTGCTGGAGTTGCCAAGGCTGTTGGTGTTTGTTGCCATTGTTTCTCCAATCTCAGTGTAGGTCTAGAAAAAAATTCAAAACTCACAGACAAAGGATAAGTGCTTCATGTGCCTGAAAATATTACATGACATTTTCCTAATGTTTAATAGAACTTAATAAGGAATTTTGGAGACTTAAACAATGTGGACAGTAGTCTGAGATCAAACTCACAACATGAAGAGACTCCTCCCAGTAGGATTCTTAGCTTTCCTCAACATCTGTTTTCATATGGGTGTGAACTTGTTTCTGTATTTTGTCCTTTCTCTGCTTTTTAAGTGTATTGAGGGTAAAGAAATAATCAACATAAATTTTTAAACTGACTTTGATTTGATATCACCCTGTATTTTTGGACTACATTAACAGTTCACATTTCATTAGTCTTAAAAAAAAAAAAACAAAAACAAAAACAAAAAATGGAATTTTGTTAGGAAAGGAGGCTATTTAAACTCACAGCATGGAGACTGGGAGTCCAAAGAGCTTAACTTTGGTAAGGACTCTGTTGGCTGATTCAATCATTTCATGGTGGATGGCATTTTAATGTCAGGAATGTATTGGTACCTGAAGTTAGAATGAGGGGAGGGGGACAGTCTTGCAAGCAGACCTGAGCTTAAAAGTCCCCCTCCCCACAGCACCAGCCCACATGTGTCCTTGAAGGACAACACACTTACAAATCATCCACTAGGCTGTTATTGGTGACCAATAAAAAGGGATAGTCAGTGTAGAAACAGATTTCACACCAAAGGAGATTCAGATTTTAACTCATATTACCTGATAACTAGGGAAGTTCTGTGTTGGACTGACCACTTGTTTTCTCAATGGAATTATTTTCAGAACATTCATTGAGAGAAAACCAAACATTAATAATTACATGAAGACACTGAAGGTAGTTTTTTGTTTGTTTGTTTGTTTTTTTGTTTGTTTTTATTAATCATTCCATTTATTTACATCTCAAATGATATCCCACTTCCCGTTTACCACTCCAGCAATTCCCCATCCCACGTCTGCCCTCCTCCTCCCCTTGCCTGTATGAGGGTACGCTCCCACCAATCTTTTCTGCCCCAATGCTCCAGCATCCCCCTACACTGGGGCATCAAACTTCCCCGGGTTCAATGGCTTCCCTTCCCACTGCTGTCAGACAAGGCTATCCTCTGCTACATATGTTTCTGGAACCATGGATCCCTTCAGGTACACTCCTCGGTTAGTGATCTAGACTCTGGGAGAACTGGGTGGTCAGGCCAGCTTATGTTGTTCCTCCAATGGGCTGCCATTCCCCACCCTCCCTCCATCCTTCAGTCCTTCTGCCAGCTCCCCCACCAGGTTCCCTGAGCTCAGTCTGATGACTGGCTCCAAGCATCTACATCTGCATAAGTTAGTTGCTCACCTGACCTCCCAAGGAACTGTCACACCAGGTTCCTGTCAGCAAGTTCCTCTTGACCACTGCAACAGTGTTTAACATGGTGGTGTACTCCCTAGTTGGCCTTTCAGTCTCTGTTCCATTTTTTGTCCCTGTTCTTCCATTGGACAGGAACATTTCTGTGTTAAAAACTTAGAGATGCACTGATAAGCGGATATTAGCCCAGAAACTTAGAATACCCAAGATACATTATGCAAAACACAAGAAAACCAAGAAGGATGACCATTGTGTGGATACTTCATTCCTCCTTAGAATAAGGAACAAAATACNCATGAAAGGATATAGGTACAGAGACAAAATTTANAGCTAAGNTGAAAGGATGGACTATCCAGAGACTACCCCATCNGGGAATCCATCCCATCATCATCCATCAAACCTAGATACTAATGCTCATGCCAGCAAGATTCTGCTGAAGGGACCCTGATATTGCGGCCTCTTGTGAGGCTATGCCAGTGCCTGGCAAACACAGAAGTGGATGCTCACAGCCAGCTATTGGATGGAACACAGGGTCCCCAATGGAGGAGCTAGAGAAAGTACCCAAGGACCTGAAGAGGGCTGCAACCCTGTAGGTGGAACAACAATATGAACTAACCAGTACCCCCTGAGTTTGTGTCTCTAGCTGCATATGTAGCAGAAGATGGCCTAATCGGCCATCATTGGGAATAGAGGCCCCTTGGTCTTGCAAACTTTATATGACTCAGCACAAGGCAAGGCCTGGGCCAAGTAGTGGGAGTGGGTGGGTAGGGGAGCAGAGGTGGGGGGAGGGGTATAGGAAACTTTCGGGATAGCATTTGAAATGTAAATAAAGAAAATAATAAAAAAAAATTAAAAAAAAAACCTTAGAGATGGGTTAGAAGTATGATGACTAAGGAATTGACAGAACTGAGAAGTAAGGTTTCAAAGACACGCATGCATGGAGGCAGATATTAAATGTGCAAACCAGTTATTTACCAGGTGATATAAGACTTACAAATTTGACGTCCACCATCAAGGGAGGCATTTATAATTTCCTCAGTTAGCACACATTTTAAATAAACTGTTTTGTTTCTTACCTTTAGGCTCTCCCTTTATTTCTTGTATATCTTTCACATGTGTAAATTACATAAA
The DNA here is from genome assembly GCF_900095145.1 of Mus pahari. NCBI lineage: Eukaryota > Metazoa > Chordata > Mammalia > Rodentia > Muridae > Mus > Mus pahari. The sequence continues at coordinate 26,381,078 of NC_034608.1, read as the reverse complement.
TATATATTTGTATACTGCCTCCTACTTCTACAAACATAAAGAAGACTGAGTTTGTCTGAAAAAAGCCTGAGTATCTGAAAGCTCTATTTAAGTGACAGGACTGCTAAGAACCAGAAGATTAAATGGTCATTTGAGTGATGACTTGGAAATTGTGGCTCAATGTAGCAGGAGAAACCATTACTCTTATCTAATTTGCAAACATTTTTTCTTTTGCCATCATAGGGTCCTATGTTTCATACAACAATGTGTTATGTATCACAAGCCTGCTTCTCATAAGTTAATATGTGACTCAGATACTTTATACCATGTTGCTATTTTAATTCTTGCATAATGCAGCATCCTTCTCACTTTTGCTATGTCCATTTGTCCTTCCATGTCCCCTAAAATGTCTTCACTCTTGCCACAGAGGTCTGTCAACCTACTTTGTGTGAACCCCCTTTCTACTTTGGACATATTCATTGATAGATTTTTGGAAGTCAAAACATTTGTCTACACGTTCATGTTGTCTTTCAATCCTTTTCTCTACACATTCTAGTAGTATGAAAATTCCACATACTGATTATTTTCTGTTTTCCTTCCTGAGATGATTAAATGTCAGTGTCAACCTTGGGGGGGGGATGATGAGATTTTCACATTATTCTTGATGCTATAGCAGATATTTAAAAAAGGATGGAGTGCAAGTTCAAGCTCATCGGATTTAGTAAACAAGAGTTTTGCCACTGTGCTTGCTTATACTTACTGAATGCTCTCTTCACTAGCTAGCTCTTTGTCAGCGGCTCTACGTACGGACCTATCTATCATATATTTATCACATTTCTACTGTTTACACCTATCTATCACTATAGTTTACCTATATTATTTACAAAATGTCATCATCTATAATCTACAATTTACCTATCATTAATTTATTATGTATCCATCAATTATCAATCTATTATATATCAGCATATTTAGCAATTGAATATCTATTTTCATCTATACATCTATATCTACCCATAAATATATGTCTACCTTTTAAATATATTATTAATATGTACCATTTAATTACTTTATTTATATCTATTAATTATTTATCTACCTATCTGTTATTTATCTAATAATTTATCTAATTACAAATATAAAATTATCTACCTGCTTATCTATTATCTACCTATATCTATCTATAATCAATAAAATTATTATCTAGCAAATATCTACTTATCTATTTTCTATTTATATGTCTTTCAATTGTCTAAATATCATATCAACATTACATTGATGTCACAGATTATTCAACTAACAATAGGTAAGATGATGGAAAAGACCAATAACAAGGTCACAGTAAATTCTACTTAAACTTGCTATTAGGGTCAAAGTCTCATCAGAGGAAGTTGACAGCTAAAAACTACAATCATCTTAAGCTCTGTGCCTGCCAACTGTTTAAGCTACATGGGGCCTAAGACCTGATTCTCCTCCTAATGCCTTTTTCCTGGGGATGATGACCTGTCTTCACTGTAGAGGATTTCAGGTGAATTTCCTGGGAACATACTTGAATAAGATGAGATTTTTCTACCAAGCTCAAAACAAAACAAAACAAAAAAACAACAACAAAAAACAGCCCTTAGCATTTGTGTTATGTAAATATTAATATAAAACCTCATAATTTGGCCAGTTTGCCATTTTAGAATATTTGTCATGATTTTGTGAGTAGCTGTTAAAATAAATTTCATTGGACAATACCCTAAATCAGGACATACACACTGAGTTTAGTATTACATCACTGCTTTTCTGTGTCTAGATATGCATAGCTAAATTAAACACACACACACACACACACACACACATAAAATCTTTTATATATGATATATTATGTAATATTGTACATATTATATGTAATATAATATAATATATACTATGTATTATATAACATATAATATGTTGTAGTATGTAATATATAATATTATAGTATAATAATATACTATATGAATATAATATCTAATAGAAGATCCACATAGTGATAAAGTAGTGGAAAAACAAACACTAATATTTTCTGGTTTTCATTATTATACTATAAACTAAAATACATACAAATAAAACTTATTATACTATTATTGAAAGAAGATTCTCTTTTTGAGTGTGTGTGTGTGTGTGTGTGTGTGTGTGCATATGTGTGTGTATCCTCATGTGTGTACCTGCACATGGAGGCCATAGGAGAGCAGTGGGTGTCATTCCTTGGATGCTGTCCACCCTGACTTTTGAAAATGATTTTTTTATTATGCTGGGACTTGCAAGTAGACTAGTCCCCAAAGAGTTACTTGTCTCCAATTCCTAACGCTGGAATTACACAAATGTATGACCACACCAACTGGGTTTTATAGATGAACTTCAGTATTTCATGGTAGAAGGCATATTACTGACTGAGCCATCATCCTGGCCTTATTTAGGACGCTTATTAAGCACAGAGAGGACATTTTGGTTACTAGCAGAAAAAGAAGAAACCAGTACATTTGTTTTTTGGACAAAGAACATGTATTTAGGTATTGATATTTCAAAATGCTTATTTTATATTTATTCAGTGATTGGTAAACAAAAATTGAAAGCAATTAAAAATCCTTAATTGTAATATAGGATATTTGTGCTTTATATAATTTTTTATTATAAATGTAATTGGTGTTGGCTGTTTTTCACATAATTTGCATGCTTAAGGACCATCTGTTACAGAAAGCGTTCCTTCTAATAAGGCATTTATCATTGTCTTACCTTATGTCTATTTATCCTTGCTTATTAACTGTTGTAATAATCATAAAATTTTAACTCTCCTAATTTACTTTCTTAATGCTGGAAATTTGGGAGTATTATATTTTTGAATATGTCTAGTAACTACACAATTCATGTAATGATAGAAAATGTCAGAATGGGTAATTTCAGAAAGAAATTTTACAATTTCTTCACGCAATGCACTCTGCCTCGTTGAATACACTGTTTCAGATGAGGACAGGATGAAAAGACAAAACAAGCAGCACTCTCTTCCCTGCTTGCCTTTTCATGCTTGATCAAGATAAACGATATCAACACAGGTAGGACTTACATATTGAACAGAGACACTATTGCAGCAGAAGGATGGCAGAGTCATAAAAATTATCCACTGACAATTCCCTCCATTTTTTGTGTATTTTTCCAGAATCTAGGTTAGAATGAAAAAATAGAAAGTAGATAAATTTTTTCATGTCCAAAATTCTCTACATACCCTCACTTTAAACAAAGTAGTATTAAAATGGTTGTACATGGACTGGTACTTTTGTTAAAAATTACTTATGTTATTGCATCATTTATAAAGAAAAAGAACCTTATAAAAATGGAATATTAGATAAATTTCAGTGACATAATACTCATTTTTGTTTCTGCACATTTTTAGCTTGTTATGTTTTGGTGGCATATTAGGGAAACCACTGAAGTTCTGTAATCTTCCTGCTAAGTCATTGAAGTCTTGAGATGTTATGTGAACAGCATTTCCAGAGCATTTTATATCTTTTAAACAGTCACTTGCCATAAAGAAACTCCCAAGTTCACCATACTGATTACAGTTGCTCCAAATATTCTGACCATTGAGTTGGCTCATGCTTGGATGTTGGTGCTGGGAGCCATGAATTCCAACATACTATGACATAGGTTGATTGGAAAACACTTTTCTAGAGCATGGGATTGTGAGCAAAACGTGCTTTACTCATTATTTTACTTGCAATCTCAGGGGAATTTTATGCTATAATTATTAATATGGAGTCATTGTTTTAGTATCTTTTAACACTTCCAGCACCCTTTCTAATCTTGGTTTTATTTGCTAAAACTCAGTCTTCTTTTCATTTGGTTTTGAAGGAATCACTTAAAAATGCAGCTGCCATGGACCTATCTAACTCAGCAAATTTCCTGCTTCCAGTTTTCAGGTGTATCCCTTCATTTCCAGAATCATCAGCTCCTTTGTCAGGATTTATATTTTTCCCTCCCATTTTTAGACTTTGTAAGATATATGATGATCACAAAACAAAGGGTTGTCATTGTACAGTGATGTAGCACGGATCTTCATCTATGTGGTGTGCCACACGGAATATTTTATTTCCAGCTGAAGATAATTATTTCTTAAAGTAACGAAGAAACAAGAAGTAGGGAAGCACAGACACAAATAGACAGCCGTGAATTCAGAATTCACTGCAGAATGTTCAAATTAAAGCAAATGTTTCCATGGCCAATTACCTAATTTGTAATTGCAACTATTCACTACACTTGATTATTCCCTTCAACACTTTCCTTTCACTCCCCCAACTCCTTTCTAGTTTTCGTGATATACTCAGAATGGCTGGCCTTTTCTTTCCCACCACACTCCACTTCCAAATTCCATCAAGGTCACATGAAACAAGGAAACATATGATTTGAGAGTAGACTTGTATTTTTACATTGTTTCTTTGAGGTGTGTGATATTAATAACTGTGTCAAATATAAGCAAAGCCTAACAGATAGGTTAAAGTCAAATAGTATATATGAAAGGGAGACAAAGAAATGGAGAGAGAGAGAGAGAGAGAGAGAGAGAGAGAGAGAGAGAGAGAGAGAGAGAGAGAGAAGTTGTAAGCTATCTCTAACACATTTATAAATATAAATGGATCAAAGAAGAGGTAAAGGAATAAAATAAATACATGGAGTGGTGATGTTGGAATGCAGAAATGAAACATCCTTGCCAAGACATTTTCATGTGAATGCAAAAAATTGCTAATGCTTATAAAATGGATGATGGCAGTAATCTGATAATTAAATCTTTTCAAGACTTTGGCCAAAGGTTCTGAAGAGTAATATAGAGGATCCCTAGGTACCTGAAGTCACCAGTTGCAATCCCTAGGATTTCTCACTGTGGTTCATGGATGGACCCTATGAGGGTCAATTGAGATGCTAGAGAAAAACACGAAATGAAAGCATACTGGTACCTTTTTAGTTTTGCTTTACTCTTTGTTGTGGTAACACACATGACAAACTTTGTTATCAGAGATATTTTATAGTGTACACATCAATAATTTATACTTAGTAGAGTCAGAGCTACTTTATCCAGAAAAAATTAAAACTTAGGCTTATTAGACCAAATGTTATATTTTGCTTCTTACTAATAAACAACTCTGCTTTCCTTCTCTAATTGTACTACTGTCAGTGTCTTCTATAGACAGAATCAAATGGAACTTTTCTTTTTCTGATTGGTGCATTTCATTTAGGATAAATTACTACATTTTATGCATGTTGTATTATATTTAAAGATTTCTCAATTTTAGAGATGAATGACATTAACCTGAATATGTAAAATGTCACATATACTCATATTCACAATTTATTTCCCATTCATGTACAATTAGATAATAGAAAAACTATTTTACTATATTCAAAGATATCTGTCATCTATCGTTTACTTATCATTTATCATCTATATTTTTCATTGATCATATATCATCTATATATCTAGGTATCTTTCTGTCATCTTTCTGTTTATTATCTACCTATCCATCTATCAACAACATTATATATTTATGTATTTATCTATGTATCTTTCATCTATTTATCTCTCTATTATCTATCTATCTATCTATCTATCTATCTATCTATCTATCTATCTATCTATCTATCTCCCTACCTACCTACCTATTATCTTTTATTTATCTGTTATCTGTATGTATCCATTGTCTATTTAATTGGGTCACCACCTTTCAATTTTTTCAATATATATCCAGAAATGGAATTGACTTGATTATTTGATAATTTTCCTTTCAAGTTGGTCAGGAGACTGACATACTCTTCTTTCATGTGACTGCACCATTGTACTTTCCTTTTGGACAGGGGTCAGAGTTATACAGCTCATTATTTCATGTACATGTCACTTATTTACTCTGTGTGTGCAGTTTAAGAAGGCAACAAAAAGGAGACAGTTATCTACTTCCATCATTTGTGTCCAGTACTTGTTCTCAAATTGTCAGGCTTGTACTTTTATAGGTCAATACTTCTCCATGCCTGGGTTCTTTACATTCTTGTCATCAGTTGTCATTTTGTATTTTTAAATATTTGCCAGCATAAATGAGTGAAGAAGTAAGTGTCTTGTTATACATCATAGATCCCTAGAAATAGGGATGATTTAATGCTTTTTCAATTATTAAGTTAAATTAGACTATTTGTGCCTTTGCTTATGTTTAAATATTAATTATTCTTGTGGTCTTTTTGAAATTCTTTTAGATTTCCCTATATATTCTAGATCTTAATTATTAGATGGAGTATTTTCATGTATTCATTTTCTTTTAGTTTGTGGGCTACTCTTTTATCAGTCTGTCTCTTTATGTTCTACTTTAGTAGGAAAAATTCAAAGCATAAATTTTGTCTAATTTTTTACTCTGATTCCTTGTACCTGCAATATCATGAAGAAGTTGCCTAGTGGTATTTTTAAAAATCTATCTATCTATCTGTCTATCTTTTAGATTTTTAAATACATATATATATATATATATATATATATATAAAATATAGTATATATTTTTAAATATATAATATATAATATTAAAATAATATCATATAATGTATAATATTTATATATATATATATATATATATATATATATATATATCTTATCTGAATCCATTCACTTCCTGTCTCTCATAGAAAACACACAGGCGTCTAAGGGAAAATATGTAATATAATAGTATATAATATAAAAAATAAAGCAAAAATGAGCCCATTGGTATTTGACAAAACAGAATAAAAGAGCCCAAGAGAAGGCAAAAGAACCAGAGACTCACTCATTAATATATTCATGAATCCCATAAAAACATTAAATGTAAAGCTATAATATATACACAGAGGGCTGGATACAGATGTGTGAAGACACTGTGTATGCTGCCCCATTCTCTGTGAGTTCATATGAGCCTTGATAATGTCACCAGAGAGAGCCCTGTTTTCGTGGTGCCCTTTCTTCCCTTTGCCTCTTACAGTATTTCTGCCTCCTTCCCCTTAGTGTTCTCTGGACCACATGAGGAGGGATTTGGAGATATTCCCTTTAGGGCTAAGTGTTCCAAGGTCTCTCAGTCTCTACTGTGTCTTTGTAGATGCTCCCCCTCCCCCTGAAGAGGAATCTGCTCTGATGATGGCTGAAAAAAATGCCATTAGGAGTGATTTTAATGCTATACATTTTTTAGACCAAAAGTTATTGGTTTTACCATAGGTCTCAGGGGTACCTAGTCTCAGGTTGTTCACCCAAGCAGTGTTGGGAGTGGGTTTCATCTTGTAAAGTGGGCCTTATGGCAAATCAGATATCAGTTAAAACTTTATACTTTTTAGTGTTTACATTTCAGTGTTTAATCCATTTAAAGTTTATTTCTGTACATCCTATTAGGTACGTGCCCAGTATTATCATTTTTTTTTTCAGCATTATTTGTTGCAGTTGCTGATTTCTCCCCATTGAACATGTTTAAACATACATGTCAAAATTATTTGCCTATACATCAAAAGGTTATTCTAGTTCTGCATTACAATCCACTGGGCTGTTTGGTTTTAAGTTGCTACTATATTTTTAGGTTACCATAAATTTACATTAAATTCTGAAATTACAAGCATGATGACTCCAAATTAATCTATTTTGGTGTTGTTTTCACAGTGAGGAATCTTCTAAGATTTAAAATATTTAGGATGGGTTTTTCTCTCTTAAAGTCATTGAAAAATCCCACAAGAATTTCTTTAAATTTGGTAATGTCTTGGATAAATTTGGACAGTGTCTCACTCTGTTTTATGTTAAGAGAACAAAACGTGTGAGCTCAGGAAACGGAAGACAATTATTTGGGTGATAGTGGTGACGAGAAAGAGCAGTCATAAGGGTGTCAACGTTCTTTGGAGGGAGCTTTGACTGGATCAAAGCAGAATAAGAAACAGGAAAGGAACCAGCTGCTTGCACAAGTACCAGACTTGCAGTTGTGCTTCACAGCAGCAACATTTGAGTTAAATATTGCAGGTAGAGAAACCTGGCATACTCTTAACAGATAAGTATTAATTGTCCCACGGTGCACCCACTTCCCATAGAGCCCTTCTCAGGTTCAAATCACAGAAGGAAGCTTGTGCATGTTAATATCAACTCTACCAGTTGGCTGTATGTATCTTTGATTTGTTAGGAAATGTTTGTAGTTCTATATCATGAATCATCCACATACACTTTGTTTTATGAGGCTATTATAAGTAAAATTGTACTCAAAATCCCTTCTTTGAAATATTTATTGTTAGTAAGATATAAACAAATTCAATAGAGTTTTCTTTGTTGATTTGATACCTTACCACGTTACTGAAATTTTATTTATTTTTTCATGAAATCTCATATTTTTTCTACATATATCTTTTGTGAAACTGATTTTTTTTTCTGATTTTGAAAAAAAGACCATTCTTCTTCATTACTGTCTTGCTCGGCACTACAAATTTATGCTGAGAAGTTGCCAAAATGAACATCTCTGGCCAGCTCTTATTCTTATAGAATCCTTTCCATCTCCTACCATCGTGTGTGATGCTTGGTGTGTGTTAGCATCTGGGTTTTGTTATGGTGATGTAATTTTCTTCTATTAGTACTTCCATTGAGTGCTTCTATCAGGAAACCATATTAAATTTTGTCAAATGATTTTTCTGCATCAATAAAGATGATTGTGTATTGTTTCCCCCTCATTCTGTTAATGTGGTATATTATATAAATTTGGTTTTTATACTGAAACATATTTGCTTTCCAGGAATAAATTGTACTTGGTCATGGTGTATAATCCCTTTAATATGTTAGTGATTTGAGTTTGCTAGTGTATTGTTGAAGACCTTAAAAATAAATGCTATTAATTAACTTTTTATGAAATTGGTTTCCTTTATGATTTTCCTGTTTCAATTCCAGAAATCTCTACTCTACTCTTTATGGTTCATTTCTTCTGCTTAGCGTTGTGTTTCAGTTCTTTTTCTTTGTTCAGTTCATAAAGTTGTGGAGTTAGATTTCTGAATGAAGTCTTTCTTGTTTTAATATAATTTTGTTTGTGATTGATATGCATATATATGTATATACATATACATCATATCCATATGTAATTGGGGTGGGTTGTTTTATACTTATGTATTGAAGGCATGCCAAGAGCTACATTTATGGATGTTTTGCCTACATACATGTCTGTATGTCTTATGCATACCTGGTGACCAGAGAACACAAAAGAAGGTATCAAGTCCTCTGCTACTGGAATCATGGATGATTTTGAGCCACCATGTGGATGCTAGGAATTGAATCTGAGTTTGCTTGTTTGTTTGTTCGTTTGTTTTTAAGAGTAACCAGTTTTCTTAATTGCTCAGCCATTTTTCTTTAATAGTATTGTTGATTTTTTTTAAAGGAAGTCTTTAAACTTCCTTTTCATTTCTTTTCCTAGATATTCTTGTTTTCTATGTTTCATGTTTAGTGTTGGGATTGCATTTTAATATGATATTATTACAAGCTATACTTTAAATGGAATCCATTCCGGAAAGACTTGAATAAACTTTTAAAGGCTTGATCTCTGTCCTTTCAGTTTTCTGAGCTATAAAATTGTGTCTTTGTACACTTTATATCCCCAAATAACAGTTGATATTTCTTAAAATTATGTAGAAAACAAAACATTTTCTCAACAGTAAAAGAACCTCTGGTGGAATCACCATGCCTGA
>NC_034608.1:26367077-26370850 GCF_900095145.1 Mus pahari | reverse complement strand
AGAGATAAAGGATTCTCAACTGAGGAATACCAAATGGCTGAGAAACACCTGAAAAAAAAAATGTTCAATATCCTTAATAATCAGGGAAATGCAAATCAAAACAACCTTGAGATTCCATCTCACACCAGTCAGAATGACTAAGATCAAAAATTCAGGTGACAGCAGATGCTGGCGAGGATGTGGAGAAAGAGGAACACTTCCATTTCTGGTGGGATTGCAAGCTTGTACAATCACTCTGGAAATCAGTCTGGTGGTTCCTCAGAAAATTGGACATAGTGCTACCGGAAGATCCAGCAATACCTATTCTGGGCATATGCCCAGAAGATGTTCCAACTGGTAATAAGGACACATGCTCCACTATGTTCATAGCAGCCTTATTTATAATAGCCAGAAGCTGGAAAGAGCCCAGATGTCCCTCGATAGAGGAATGGATACAGAAATTGTGGTACATTTACACAATGGAGTACTACTCAGCTATTAAAAACAAAGAATTTATGAAATTCTTAGGCAAATGGATGTATCTGGAGGATATCATCTTTAGTAAGGTAACCCAGTCACAAAAGAAGTCACTAGATATGGACTCACTGATGAGTGGATATTAGCCCAGAAACTTAGAATACCTAAGATACAATTTGTAAAACACAAGAAAACNAAAAAGAAGGAAGACCATCGTGTGGATACTTCATTCCTCCTTAGAATAGTGAACAAAATACCCATAAAAGGAGTAACAGAAACAAAGTTGGAGCTAAGACGAAAGGATGTACTATCCAGAGACTACCCCACCCGGGGATCCATCCCATCATCAGCCACCAATCCCAGACACTATTGCACATGCCAGAAAGATTCTGCTGAAGGGACCCTGATATAGCAGCCTCTTGTGAGGCTATGCCAGTACCTGACAAACACAGAAGTGGATGCACACAGTCAGCTATTGGATGGAACACAGGGCCCCCAATGGAGGAGCTAGAAAAAGTACCCAAGGACCTGAAGGGGCCTGCAACCCTATAGATGGAACAACAATATGAACTAACCAGTTCCCCCAGAGCTCGTGTCTCTAGCTGCATAAGTAGCAGAAGATGGAATACTCAGCCATCATTGGGAAGAGAGGCCCCTTGATCTTGCAAATTTTATATGCCCCATAGAGGGGAACGCCAGGGCCAAGAAGTGGTAGTGAGTGGGAAGGGGAGCAGGGCAGGGGGGAGGGTATAGGGGACATTCGGGATAGCATTTGAAATGTAAATGAAGAAAATATCTAATAAAATGATTTTAAAAAGAATACAACACAACTTTACAGTAGATGCAAACAAAAATAGGAAACAAACCAAAACATTGTATTACATTCCAGATTTAGACTAACTAATCTGTTTTAATATTTTAGTCAAATCATGTAGAGTACAGAAGGTAGAGTTATATAATGCTACAGTGATTCTAGCCTTTAGAATATTCAGTGTCTTCCTTGTTTTGATCTCATTTTCTTCATATGGCTTTGAGTTACAATTTAATGTGCATTTCAACAAGGACTCAGTACAGCATGCAATATGGGGAAATCTGGTGGTAACAAAACCCTCCATTTTGGTTATTTACAAATGTCTTCCTCTTTCTGAATTTGAAGTACAATTTATACAGCTGTGGTTCTAAGTCCTCTGCTTACTCCTTCTCAGAGTGTCTAGTTTGACATAATATTTCAGCACTTTGCCTCATGATACTGATGTGCATGCTGGATCTCTGAATCTAATAATGTGGCTGTGGAAATCAGTCTCACTGCTTTCTCAGAGTCTTGTGGCTTGTCTTCAGTTCATGCCTTTTGTCTCAGGTGGTTATAGATTATCTTTGTGAATAATTAAGTTTTAGCCTGGTGAATGATGCTGCCTTCCCATTTTTTCCCCCCAGAGGTTATTTCTTCTTATATTTGAAGATGACTTTCTAATATTTTGCTTGTAAGTAGTTGCTTTTCAAAGGCTTTCTGTTCAGTGTCTGTCTTCAAGGAGATAAATGAAAAAGGGAAAACAAGGTAGATCGGCATATTTTAAGTGTACTGGAAATATCTCAGCCAACAGTTAGGGCACTGCATTAGAAAGGGAGATATGATGCGATAGGTTTCTCCTGTATGTTCGATCAGAAGTCATTAGTAGCCTGAGCACAAGTCTCAGGTACTCTGGATGCTTGGCAGAACAAGGTGTTTTCATGTTTTTGTTTCTGTGTTCTGTGTAGTATCTCCTCGACAGACAAGTACTCAGTTCCCTGACTCAAATCAAATCCAGTCCGTAGTCCAAGCCTGTTGAAAGCTGTGATTGGAAGTCTTCCACAGGAACTTTCCTTCAGAATACTGCAAAATGGCGCAGACAGTTATGTCTCCAAGGTTCTACCAGTAGTTATGTGTTTCTGGTGGTTCACCTGTATCTTTTTCCCAGAACAGTATCCCTAAATTTTTATTTCTTTGAATTGAATCATAGCACAATGATCTACAGTTTACCCATGTCTCTATGCAACACTTTTTGTGGTATGCATTTCAGTGGTCTAACTGTGGTTCCGATTCCTCTGTCTCTTCCTTCTCAGGATGTCTAGATGCCGCTGCATGCCAGGCTGGAATTATGAACCTGATTCCAGAGAGGGCATGGGTTTTCAGAATCCTGGTCCTGTCAGGAGTGTGTGCCAGGGAGTAGAGAAGGACAGAAAGCTTTTGGAGAAACTCAATGATACAGCTCTTTTAGGGAAGACCTTCTCTGATGGTCTTCAACGAAACAGTTCTCTGAGACAATCTTAGCCTCTGTGCATACCTTTATTTAGGGTGTACTTTTATTTATTTATTTATTTACTATAGGTAAGTACACTGTAGCTATCTTCAGACACTCCAGAACAGGGAGTCAGATCTTGTTACGGATGGTTATGAGCCACCATGTGGTTGCTGGGATTTGAACTCCAGACCTTTGGAAGAGCAGTCGGATGCTCTTACCCACTGAACCATCTCACCAGTCCTAGGGTGTACTTATATGCATACATTTTATTCTGAGTGAGCTAGGGGTATATTACGGGTGGGCGGCAGAGTGTGGAAAGGGGTTTTCGGCGTAAAGGAAGATCATTGGTTAGCAATTTAAAGTTCTTCTGTGAAACCTCATTTGTATTAAGAGGCTTTCCAAGAGCGTCTGGGGGAGTGGAGAAGAAGAAAAGAGATAGTGAACTTGAAGGTCCTCCAAGGACTACTTGACCTTCCCCAGATTTAAAATATGGAGGTTCGAGCTCCCCATACAAAGTCAGATAAGGGAAGCCCCACTAGTAAAACGAGCCCCCCATTTTGCATAGATCTCAGAGAACTATCGGGACAAGGGCAGACTGCAACCAATTATAGCAGGGTCCAACATTTTCTATTCTAAGTTTTCAAGGTACAGTGAGCTGTCTTTGACCTCATTAACCACAGAATCACTGGGAGCCCACCTGCCTCAAAGTACAGCTTTCATGTTAGTCATTCCTAGAGAACACAACTAAGGACAGAGGGACTGTTTCTGTATTAGAGATGTGAATGGGGTTTCTTGAGACTCCTTTTAAAGGAACAATTTAAAAAGGCATAGCTTGTGTAATTTTGTTAATGGTTATTACCAATATGAATGTGCCAGATGTTTGTATGATAATGACATTAACAGGTCCAGTATTCACAAACAAAAGGTATTTATTTCATAAGAATATAATGTAGATCATACAGCTTCAGATGTTCTGAATTTACATGATGTGAGTAGTGAGAATTGCAAAAACACCACACACACACACACACACACACA